>NC_066758.1:110000-120000 GCF_051521515.1 Lactuca serriola | reverse complement strand
CGATTAAGTAAATAACTATCAAGAACGAAGTAATCCTTTAACTTTGTTTAACGTCCCCCTTTTTGAGAAAGGAGAATAGGAACGAAAAAACTCGAAAGACTTAATGGAATTACACTAGAAAAAAATATCTTTTTTCTTTCTCTATATAGAGATAGAATGCTTGTCATAATTCGTGAACTAATGCAACGTCTAATTTGATTTCGTAATTAAAAACGTTAGGTTGAAATATCTATGGATATTGCTACAAGAAACATTTTATTCAAGGATTAAGTTATTACTCAACAAAGAAGAATTTAAATTATTAAAAGATAAGATGAATTCAGAAGCACTTTATTATAAATATAGCAAACAGAATTCCAGTGTCTAATGGGGACCTTACAATGGATTTGATTTTCTCTCTATATATCCTACAAACATATCAAGAAAAATAATAATGGACGGGTCCTTAGATTTATTTGTGACCTTTGAGGAGCCGTATGAGATGAAAATCTCATGTACGGTTCTGGAATAGGGATGGGAACAGTGATGTTATCATCCACTATGATTATCTAACAGTTCAAGTACAGTTGATATAGTTGAAGCGCAGTCAAAATATGGTTTTTGGGGATGGAATTTGTGGCGTCAACCTATAGGCTTTCTAGTTTTTCTAATTTCTTCCCTAGCCGAGTGTGAACGATTACCCTTTGATTTACCAGAAGCAGAAGAAGAATTAGTAGCAGGTTATCAAACCGAATATTCCGGTATAAAATTTGGTTTATTTTACGTTGCTTCATATTTAAATCTACTAGTTTCTTCATTATTTGTAACAGTTCTTTACTTGGGGGGTTGGAATCTTTCTATTCCGTACATATTTGTTCCCGAGGTTTTTGAAATTACTAAAAGGGGTAGAGTCTTTGGAACAATAATTGGTATCTTTATTACATTAGCTAAAACTTATTTGTTCTTGTTCATTCCTATCGCAACAAGATGGACTTTACCGAGACTGAGAATGGACCAATTATTAAATCTTGGATGGAAATTTCTTTTACCTATTTCTCTAGGTAATCTATTATTAACAACTTGTTCCCAACTTATTTCACTGTAAAAAAATACTTCTATATTCATATTCACGACTTGTCTCAAACAAGAGAAAGAAACAAGTATCCTATTTTTTATAGATATTCACGATATGTTCCCTATGGTAACTGAGTTCATGAATTATGGCCAACAAACAGTACGAGCCGCAAGGTATATTGGTCAAGGTTTCATGATTACCTTATCACACGCGAATCGTTTACCTGTAACTATTCAATACCCCTACGAAAAATTGATCACATCCGAGCGTTTCCGCGGACGAATCCACTTTGAATTTGATAAATGCATTGCTTGTGAAGTATGTGTTCGTGTATGTCCTATAGATTTGCCCGTTGTTGATTGGAAATTGGAAACTGATATTAGAAAGAAACGATTGCTTAATTACAGTATTGATTTCGGAATATGTATATTTTGTGGTAATTGCGTTGAGTATTGTCCAACAAATTGTTTATCAATGACTGAAGAATATGAACTTTCTACTTATGATCGTCACGAATTGAATTATAATCAAATTGCTTTGGGTCGTTTACCAATGTCAGTAATTGATGATTACACAATTCGAACAATTTTCAATTTGCCTGAAATAAAAACTTAAGAACTCATTTTGATCTAAAAGAATGAAGGTTTTTATTTGGTGAATAATTACAATTATATTGATTAGGGGACGAGAATCCTGTTTTAATTTATATTAAAAATCTATTTCTATAGTCTATATTGAGGATTTGCAAATATATAGATTCAAATTACTCTTTCGAGAGATTAAGCCAATAACTATATCTCCATCAATCCATATCCATGAAAATGGAATTTTTTTATAAGAACTATTATAAAAAAGTAGAGTTACTTCTTTTTTCCTGACCGGGTCAATAAAGTTATGAAAGATTTTGATTTATTTATCTCTGATTTTATATATAATGGATTTACCTGGACTAATACATGATTTTCTTTTAGTCTTTCTGGGATTGGGTCTTATATTAGGGGGTCTGGGAGTAGTATTACTTCCCAATCCTATTTATTCTGCCTTTTCGTTGGGATTGGTTTTTGTTTGTATATCTTTATTCTATATTCTATCAAACTCCCATTTTGTAGCTGCTGCGCAGCTCCTTATTTACGTAGGAGCCATAAATGTTTTAATAATTTTTGCTGTGATGTTTATAAATGGTTCAGAATATTCCAAAGATTTCCATCTTTGGACCGTTGGAGATGGAATAACTTCGGTGGTATGTACAAGTCTTTTTGTTTCACTAATTACTACTATTCCAGATACGTCATGGTACGGAATTATTTGGACTACAAAAGCAAACCAGATTATAGAACAAGATTTGATAAGTAATAGTCAACAAATTGGGATTCATTTATCAACAGATTTTTTTCTTCCGTTTGAATTCATTTCAATAATTCTTTTAGTTGCGTTAATCGGCGCAATTGCTGTAGCTCGTCAATAATAACTCTTTAGAACTGGGAAAAACCTTGTTATGAGCTATCACATGCATTTCCTTTTTTCTATTTTTGTATATAAAATACAAATTGTTTCTTAGTAGTAGTTTGATCTATTCCCAATATAATATATTCCTTTATTCCATTACTCGTTATATTCTAGTCAATCCAATTGGTTAAATTGTTGTTCATATTGAAATGAATCGAGATTGATAAGGAGTTGGTTAATGATGCTCGAACATGTACTTGTTTTGAGTGCCTATTTATTTTCTGTCGGTCTATATGGATTGATTACAAGTCGAAATATGGTTAGGGCTCTTATGTGTCTTGAACTTATATTAAATGCGGTTAATCTCAATTTTGTAACATTTTCGGATTTTTTTGATAGTCGTCAATTAAAAGGAGCCATTTTCTCCATTTTTGTTATAGCTATTGCAGCTGCTGAAGCTGCTATTGGACTCGCTATTGTTTCATCAATTTATCGTAACAGAAAATCAACTCGTATAAATCAATCGAATTTGTTGAATAAGTAATATTATCATATAAATTAGAATTTTCATAAATTAATAATTAATTCAAATTAGCATGTCTGCCACGTAAGGTATCCTCATGTTATCACAAATATACGAAATCAAAGTATTTTGGCGCTGTCAATCCAGAAGTAGATTAATAAAAAAACTCGGGGAACTCATCGATTCATCTAGTATTTAAATATATAATTCATTTATCAATTTACTAGATTGAAACCTTCTCACGTTCAAAAATGGATAGATCCAATGTCACATTCAGTAAAGATTTATGATACATGTATCGGGTGTACGCAATGTGTCCGAGCCTGTCCCACGGATGTATTAGAAATGATACCTTGGGATGGATGTAAAGCCAAACAAATAGCTTCCGCTCCAAGAACAGAGGATTGTGTCGGTTGTAAGAGATGTGAATCCGCCTGCCCAACAGATTTCTTGAGTGTTCGAGTTTATTTATGGCATGAAACAACCCGCAGCATGGGTATAGCTTATTAATACGTTACATAAAACCCTACTTGAGCCCATTTTTTTTTTACCGCCAAAACCTGTGCTCAAAAATATCTTATTTTTGGGCATAGGTTTTTCTGGTCCAAGTGTATCTTGTCTTTACCACGAACAAATTTCCTTGGTTAACAATAATTGTAGTTTTACCAATATTTGCGGGTTCCTTTATTTTATTTCTTCCACATAAAGGAAATAGGGTCATTAGGTGGTATACTATATGTATATGCATGTTAGAACTTCTTCTAACAACCTATGCATTCTGTTATCATTTTCAATTGGACGATCCATTAATCCAACTAGTAGAGGATTATAAATGGATCAATTTTTTTGATTTCCGTTGGAAATTAGGAATAGATGGACTGTCTATAGGACCCGTTTTATTAACAGGATTTATCACTACTTTAGCTACTTTAGCAGCCTGGCCTGTTACTCGGGATTCTCGATTATTCCATTTCTTGATGTTAGCAATGTACAGTGGTCAAATAGGATCATTTTCTTCTCGGGACCTTTTACTTTTTTTCATCATGTGGGAATTAGAATTAATTCCGGTTTATCTACTTCTATCCATGTGGGGAGGAAAGAAACGTCTCTACTCAGCCACAAAATTTATTTTATACACGGCGGGAGGTTCCATTTTTCTCTTAATGGGAGTTCTGGGTGTCGGTTTATCTGGTTCTAATGAACCAACATTAAATTTTGAAACATCAGTGAATCAATCGTATCCTGTGGCTTTGGAAATAATATTCTATATTGGATTTTTTATTGCTTTTGCTGTCAAATTACCGATTCTACCCCTACATACATGGTTACCAGATACCCACGGAGAGGCACATTACAGTACTTGTATGCTTCTAGCCGGAATTTTATTAAAAATGGGAGCGTATGGATTGATTCGGATTAATATGGAATTATTACCACACGCTCATTCTATATTTTCTCCTTGGTTGATGATAGTAGGTACAATACAAATAATCTATGCAGCTTCAACATCTCCCGGCCAACGCAATTTAAAAAAAAGAATAGCCTATTCCTCCGTATCTCATATGGGTTTCATACTTATAGGAATTGCTTCTATAACCGATACGGGACTCAATGGAGCTATTTTACAAATAATCTCTCATGGGTTTATTGGTGCTGCACTTTTTTTCTTGGCAGGAACGAGTTATGATAGAATACGTCTTGTTTATCTCGACCAAATGGGCGGAGTAGCTATCCCCATGCCAAAAATATTTACGATGTTCAGTAGTTTTTCCATGGCTTCGCTTGCATTACCGGGTATGAGTGGTTTTGTTGCAGAAGTTATAGTCTTTTTAGGAATAATTACCAGCCAAAAATATCTTTTAATGCCTAAAATTGCCATCACTTTTGTAATGGCAATTGGAATGATATTAACTCCTATTTATTCATTATCTATGTTACGCCAGATGTTCTATGGATATAAGTTATTTAATACTCCAAACGCTTATGTTTTTGATTCTGGACCGCGCGAGTTATTTGTTTCGATCTCCATTTTTCTACCTGTAATAGGTATTGGTATGTATCCGGATTTTGTTCTTTCACTATCAGTTGACAAGGTTGAAGGTATTCTATCTAATTATTTTTATAGATAGTTTTCTTAAAGAAAAAAACTCCTATGATTTTTAAGAGTTGGTTGACTAATGAAAAGAAAAAAGAAGAAGGATTTTTATTCTCTTAAATCTTAAATTTTTATTCTCTTAAATCTTAAATAAAGTAAAAACAAAATATGAATTTGAATTTTCACCCAATATACTTGGTCTTTGCGAGAACCGTGTGAATCACTACACTACTTGACTTGATTCACACGGTTGTCGCCGGTTGACACAAGGTGTTTTATATACACCGTATTCCGTTTGTATTCGTAAGAACTTTTCTGGAATTTAACTAGAGGTTAACGTAAATGAACCATAACTATGTAGCCCTATTCCTAATAGATTTACCCCAAAATAGCATATCCAAATTATAAGAAAGCCTAGAGTCGCCACAATTGCGGAATTTGCCCCCTGAAAATTTTTATTTGTTCGAATATGCAAATAAATTGCGAATACGATCCAAGTAATAAAGGCCCAAGTTTCCTTTGGATCCCAACTCCAATATGATCCCCATGCTTCATTAGCCCATACTGCTCCTGAAAGAATACCTATGGTTAAAAATATAAATCCTAGGCTAATCACGCGATAACTCCAATAATCTAATTGTTGAATCAATTGGGCCTTGTAATAATTCTTAGCAGACAAAAAGTAATTTTTTTTAAAAATATTGTTTCTTTCATTCTTGTATTGGATTTCACCAAATGAAAAAGACTCATTTAATTTTAAGAAATTATTACTTTTATAACTATAAAAAATCTTTCTAAATGTAATGACTAGAAGTGCTACTGATAATAAGGATCCACAAAGAAGAGCCGCATAGCTCAATATCATCATACTTACATGCATTATTAACCACTCCGATTGTAGAGCAGGTACTAATATTGTGGGTTTACGTATTTCAGTTAAAAGACCCGAAGTAGCAAAGCCCTGGGTAAAAATAGTACTTGAGGCAGTTATTTCGGTTAAATAATTTTTTCTTATTTTGAAATAAGGGACTATATGAATAAGGGAGAAACTCCATGAAAGAAAAATTAATGATTCATATAAATCACTTAGTGGGAAATGGCCCGAATAAATCCAACGAGTGATTAATAATCCTGTTAGACATAAAAAAGTAACTATCATCCCCTTTTCTGACGAATCATATGGTTTTATGATTTCATTGCCCAATAAGGTTATCAAATGAATTATAATTACAATTGAAACAATTGAAAAGGAAATATGAGTGAATATATGCTCTAAAGTTGAAAATATCATAAAAATGAAAAAAAAAAGGGAGGGAATCCCCTAAATTAATATTAATTAAGAATTAGAAATCGGGAATTTAATTTATTTTTATTATAGGATCTATTGGATATCTTTTAGAATATGTCATGCCGCTACTCGGACTCGAACCGAGATGCTCTAGCACTGCTTCCTAAGAGCAGCGTGTCTACCGATTTCACCATAGCGGCTTACTCGAACTAATAATAGCCTATTTATATTCAATCGTCGATATTGAACAAGTCAATTCAATCAAATAAGTTTTTTAGTCAACACTCAAATTGATAAAAAAAATGAGTTCAAAAGTCAATTTGAAGGTTCATTAGTTTCATTTATTAGGGTGTCCGTTTATTTATCTTATCTGTTTATTTATCTTATCTTAGGGCTTTGACATAGTTTATCCTATTCTAAAATCCAACTTTTGTAAGTAGATTATTCTCTCGATAGAATAAAAAAACTGTTTTCATTTTTTACTTTTATTGATACTTCATTATTTCTCGTTTATCTGATTTCATAAATTTCAAACAAAAAATAAATTTTCTCAATGAATCCAAAATAGGTTATTTTGGATTACTTCAAATTGACACATTATTTGTACATTGACAGATTAGTTATACATAATATCTCAACAATGGAGTTCTTTTATTAATTGGGCTCAAAATTGGAGATATATGGTAAATCCATTTCATATAGTAATTACTAAAAATTATAAAAAATTATAAATTAAGAAGTCATAAAGTTATCCAAAATTTTTTACCATGTAATCTATTAGTTTCAACAATCCATTAATTTGAACTAAAAATATTATATCTGCCCTTCCCGAGAAAGAGAAAAATTGTTCATTATTGTAAAGGTCGATGGGGAAAATAAGACTCCCCACCATAAAAATATTAGTGAAAATATACTACAAAGAAATAAAAAATCTTGTACTGGTCTATTTCTTATTGATTAGAATAGGGACTGCCCATTGTTAATTTCATATTCAAAAAGTATTGAGCCAAATTTGTGAGTCAAATCCATTCCGATTATTCCAATATTTTAGGACTTATTTGTTTGTCGCACAAAAAAACTTTTGGAATTCCCAGTAGAAAGAGATTTCCCTAATGACAAAGCTTTTAACGCCGCCCAATATCCTTTCCTTTTCCAAATATTTTTACGAATACGCTTTTTTGATATAGAAGTACGTTTTTTTGGAACTGCCATTTGAAAATCATTGTTATAGTTGGATGTGAAAGACATCTATTATTCAAAACAAATTATTATTTCTTATTCATTATCTATTTTTTCTATAAATAATATTCTCTTCATAAAAAAGAAATATAGATATGTAAAAGATCCGTTAAATTGGATCAAAAATTACTCGAAATAATAAAATTTTGATTCCATACAAGATTTGTCAAACCAAAAATTTTTGGTTTGGAACTCTTAGTTCTCCTCTCAAATTTATATCTTTAGAATCTGCTAGGTCATAGAAATGAAACTTAATGATTTAATAAAAATAAAGAAAGAACCTAAAAGACCTTGATTTTCGTCATTCTAGACTTTATTTACAACTAATAAAATACCTCAATTGTAAACTTTTGCCTACTAAAAAACTTGAGTCTTTTTTTAGTCAAACTCGAGAAAAGAATACACCTAAATTCAATTTTGAAATTCGAATCAGATTACTAATAAATCTGTTAAAGGATACGTGGTTTGATAAAAAAATATCTCAGGCGTTTTTTACCCTTTCTCGATAAAAAAAGTTCATTTTAGATCTATAATATTCTAACGTTTACTAAGAAATCGTTTTGATTGAAATGGAAAACAATCAATCCCATAATGAATTAGTTAATGCGTTGAAAGAAACTAACTAAACTCAAGAGTTTTTATTTCATTAGACCGATGACCTTAGTTAATCCTATAATTCATATCAGCATCAAGTACTCTTTTTAGCGTAATTTTTTATCCTTGCTCTATGAATCTAAATTATTATTACGAGAATTTCTCGTAATAATAATTTAGATTTGCATTTTCATGTTATAAGTATTCATTTTTATATCTAACTTGGTCATCTCATTTGACCAATTGTAACTTCTTGTTTTGAATATTTGATTTGAACGATTCTGAAAAGACTCAGAATAAATACTAATCTAAAATTATTTAAAATTATTAAATAAGTTAGTGCATATCTTGATTTTTTATTGACTTTTTTCGAACGAGGTAAGATCCGGTGAATCGGAAACAATTAATTAAGAATAAAAAACTTTTTTTATGGAACAGACATATCAATATGCGTGGATAATACCTTTCCTTCCACTTCCAGTTCCTATGTTAATAGGGTTGGGACTTCTTCTTTTTCCGACGGCAACAAAAAGTCTTCGTCGTATGTGGTCTTTTCAGAGTGTTTTATTGTTAAGTATAGTCATGATTTTTTCCATGAATCTGTCTATTCAGCAAATAAATAGCAGTTATGTCTATCAATATGTATGGTCTTGGATTATCAATAATGATTTTTCTTTAGAATTCGGATACTTGATCGACCCGCTTACTTCTATTATGTTAATATTAATCACTACTGTTGGAATTATGGTTCTTATTTATAGTGATAATTATATGTCTCATGACCACGGATATTTGAGATTTTTTGCTTATATGAGTTTTTTCAGTACTTCCATGTTGGGATTAGTTACTAGTTCAAATTTGATACAAATTTATATTTTTTGGGAATTAGTTGGAATATGTTCGTATCTATTAATAGGATTTTGGTTCACACGACCTGTTGCAGCAAAGGCTTGTCAAAAGGCGTTTGTAACTAATCGTGTTGGCGATTTTGGTTTATTATTAGGCATTTTAGGGTTTTATTGGATAACGGGGAGTTTCGAATTTCGTGATTTATTCCAAATCTTCAATAACTTGATTTCTAATAATGAGGTCAATTTTTTATTTGTTACTTTGTGTGCTATTCTATTATTTGCCGGTGCGATTGCGAAATCTGCACAATTTCCCCTTCATGTATGGTTACCTGATGCAATGGAAGGGCCAACTCCTATTTCGGCCCTTATACATGCTGCTACAATGGTAGCAGCGGGAATTTTTCTTGTAGCTCGACTTATGCCTCTTTTCATAGTTATACCCCACATAATGAATTTTATCTCTTTGATAGGGATAATAACAGTTTTTTTAGGAGCTACTTTAGCTCTTGCTCAAAAAGACATTAAGAGGGGTTTAGCTTATTCCACAATGTCTCAACTGGGTTATATGATGTTAGCTCTAGGTATGGGGTCTTATCGCAGTGCTTTATTTCATTTGATTACTCATGCTTATTCCAAAGCATTATTGTTTTTAGGATCGGGATCTGTTATTCATTCAATGGAAACTCTTGTTGGATATTGTCCAAAAAAAAGTCAGAATATGGTGCTTATGGGAGGTTTAACAAAACATCTACCAATTACTAAAAATTCTTTTTTATTAGGTACACTTTCTCTTTGCGGTATTCCACCCCTTGCTTGTTTTTGGTCCAAAGATGAAATTCTTAATGATAGTTGGTTGTATTCACCTATTTTTGGAATAATAGCTTGGTCTACGGCGGGATTAACCGCATTT
>NC_066758.1:67500-70000 GCF_051521515.1 Lactuca serriola | reverse complement strand
AAGTGGGAGAACTGCTGAAACTACGTGAAACCCTGACAAGGGTTTATGTACAAAGAACGGGCAAACCCCTATGGGTTGTCTCCGAAGACATGGAAAGAGATGTTTTTATGTCAGCAACAGAGGCCCAAGCTTATGGAATTGTTGATCTTGTAGCGGTTGAATGACAATAGCATAGCCTGGATTTCGCATCAATTCGTGATTTTAAATTACCCCTGCCGAGTTTCATATTAATATATTATGACTTTTATTTACTATTCTATTCAATAAAAGGAATTCATAATCATGCGGTTAGGATCGATCTAAACCAGTCCATTATGTATATGATTCAACATGCCAACGATTAAACAACTTATTAGAAATACAAGACAGCCAATTAGAAATGTCACAAAATCCCCCGCGCTTCGGGGATGCCCTCAGCGTCGAGGAACATGTACTAGGGTGTATGTGCGACTCGTTCAGATCATGAACTAGAACAAAGGAAAGAGAGCCATGTTCGAATATCAATGATCAAATAGGATAGAACGGAAAACGAACTACATTTCCTATCTAAAAATAAGAAAATGGAGCATATCCCTTTTATTGTGTATGAAATTTATGGTTTCTATTGGTGTAAATCCACTCACCTCAATTCAAGATGAGAAGCAATTCTCCATTGGTAGCAAATGGTTATCCATTAAGCGGAGGAAATCTTAGTTAATATAGACCCCTCTTGCAAGAACGGACTAACAGGGTCAGCTACCCAGCCAACCTTCATAATTAAATACCGTTACTGTATAGGTAGAGCTCGTTGTGAAAGACCTATTACTGGATAATTCATGGGTAGAGCCGAAGAATGTGAACTATACAAGTTAGCAATAACATTGATTAAATGAAGTAAAGGCTCCGGTGTATAGAGAAGACCTCACCGTTTAAGAAGTAACCATAGAAACGATGGAATCCACTATTTCTTTATCATTGCTATTTTTTTTATTTATTTTTAATACCTAGTCTAGTACAATTTCGTATTTCGAGGCGAAACGCCTATAAAAAAGAAAAAATCGTGGTTGGGAAGGTTATAGTAGCCAAAGCCGTTGGAATTTTTAGTTTATACATTGGAAAAATCCGTTTTGTTATTAATATACTAGGAAAGGGGCAAAAGAATAACTGAAAGAAAGGAAATCTATTAGTTATTCGTGAAAGTTTCATTTATTCAATGACCAGAATTAGACGGGGATATATCGCTCGGAGACGTAGAACAAAAATTCGTTTATTTGCATCAAGCTTTCGGGGGGCTCATTCAAGACTTACTCGAACTATTACTCAACAAAAAATAAGAGCTTTGGTTTCGGCTCATCGGGATAGGGATAAGCAAAAAATCAATTTTCGTCGTTTGTGGATCACTCGAATAAATGCAGCAATTCGTGAAAGGGGGGTATGCTATAGTTATAGTAGATTAATAAACGGTCTGTACAAGAGACAGTTGCTTCTTAATCGTAAAATACTTGCACAAATAGCTATATCAAATAGGAATTGTCTTTATATGATTTCCAATGAGATCATAAAAGAAGTAGGTTGGAAGGAATCCACCGGTTAAACGGAGTTGCCCGGAGAATGAACTCCGGGAAGGTCGAATAAAAATGAATAGAATATGATAAAATATGAGAAAGTAGTCAAAATAAATATGAATCAACAAGTTAAATAAAAAAATTTATTCTTCCCAGATTATTATTTGTTTTCTTACGACACGAGAATTCAATCCGGATTCTTGGATTTTTCCAACAAAATATCAATCCCCGTTTGAGTTCGGATGGGAATTCGAATTCAAGTGAATAAAGAGTAAACCTATCTTTTTCTGGCTCTAAGACTAGGAGTTCTAGTGGTCGACTCGGTTCTTTCAAATTGTTTCTCATTATTAAGAAAAGGTAACAAAGATAAAATACGAGCTTGTTTTATAGCAATAGTAATTAATCGTTGTTGTTTCAAGGTCAATCTATTCACTCGTCTAGATAATATTTTTCCCTGTTCACTAATAAATCGACTAATTAAACTCATGTTTTTATAATCAATTCGATCCCCCGATTGGATCGGGGGCAAACGCCTACGAAAAGATCGCTTGGATTTAAGAAAAGTTCGCTTGGATTTATCCATGGTTTGGTTAGTTTATTTCTTATCCCTAAAATCCTATTTCAGCCGTATCTCTAATTAGAATAAAAAAATAGGATTTGGTTTGTTTATAATTATCTTTAACTATGTTAAATATGTTATATATATAATGTCATTTTTTCCTTTTCCTTGTAAGATAGATAAGGGCGCAGGTGCTCGGTTCGATCTATTTCTTTACCTCCCCGTGAATCGTATGTTTGTAACAATATGGACAGAATTTTCGCAACTCCAATCGATTAGGCGTATTGTGCCGGTTCTTTTGAGTAATATATCTGGAAATGCCCGTTGATGCCTTATTAACATTAACACCGTTTCGAACACAAGCGGTACATTCCAAAAGAACCGGTATTCGCACATC
>NC_066758.1:57500-62500 GCF_051521515.1 Lactuca serriola | reverse complement strand
CCGGGGAAAGAATAGGAAACGTGATTTCACTATATTTCTGACCAGGAACAGGGCCTATGACAAGAATATTTTTTTGATTTGGGCGATAGCTCTGAAAAGACAGATTGCCCATCTTTTCTTTTATCTCGGGGGAAATACGATCGGGAGGGGCTAATTCAAAACCCTCTGGTAAAATAAGAACAGCCCCCACATTTAAAGCCCCTTTTTTACCATTAGCAAGAACTTGTTTCAGTTGCATATCATAAGGAATTCGAACAACTGCTTCAAATACAGTATCGGGAAGTACCGTTTGCGGAACCTCAATATCCACTGGTTTATTAGCTAAATGGCAATTGGCGCATACAATACGTCCAGTCGCTTCTCGTGGATTTTCATAGCCCTTCTGCGCAAAAATGGGATATGCATTTGAAATGGATGCACGAGTTATGATATATATCATGAGCGATACGGAAATAGATCGAGTAATCTGTTCCTTTATCCAAGAAAAATTATTTCTAGTTTGCATGGTCCAACCATTGATCCCGAAAATTTATACAATAAATTGGGGTAGGTCACTAATGGAGTTTCCTATCCACGATTCTGTTATTTACTGGAATAATTTGACTGGATTAATATATAGGATGAATCTCCGGGATGGGTAGAAAGATAAAGAGTGAGTACGATTTTCAATGCTTTGCTTATGTACAACTGCAAAGTAAGAAACATTCTAATTGGATTAGGTAGATAATTTTTCAGTCATTCATTGAATGATAAATCACTACAAGTGACGGAGATACGCGATTTAAATAACGGAAAATCCAATATTTGAAAATTGTATCTAGAATGACTGGAAAAGTGGAAACAAGGCCAGATATAATTTGCTCATTATGAACAAATCCAAAATCCTTGTAGACAAAGCCAATCATCAGTTCCCAACCATGGGGCGAATGAAATCCGATACATAAATCAGTTAATAAAAGAAGAGAAAAAGCTTTTATTGTGTCACTTAAGTTATATAGGAATTCCTGAACCCAAGAGTTAAGAATAACAAGTTCTTTATTACCCAAAAGAGAATAACCACTTAGAATAATGAAACAGATTATATTTGTCGAGAAGTGCAAAATCGTATGAATACGACCCTCGTTGTGTATCTTGATTAATTGGATTGTTTCTTTGTGAATTCCTATACGAAGGTTTTGTAGATGTGTCTCCGAGTATTCCTTAATCATTTCCTCTAAGAAGAGGAGTTCCTCTAATTCTATGAATTTTTCTAGAATACTCTTTTCTTCAATATCATTCAAAAAAGGTTCGGATTGCCTAGTATTCCACCAATTAGTAACCCAGGATTCCATACTTTTTTGAAATGAGAGAGAAATCCACCAGGGCAAAAATACTATAGATGCAAGATATAAAAGAGGAGTGAATGCTTTCTTTTTTTCCATTTTTTCATCTCTGAATTGTTAATGAACCTATCTCATTCGTCGACTCTATGTAATCTAATATTTCTCTCCCGCATCAGTTCTATTACAAGTTATCGAACCTATGAATTTAGAAAAAAATACAGAAATAGACGAAAAATTGGAATGGATAAATAATCAAAAAATAATGTTTACCTATATCTCAATTGGTCAAATTCGAAGCACATATCTCCTTTCGATGAATGCCCAGAAAAATTGAAATAATGAATAATATTATTCAGATTTTGAGACGAAAGAACTCCTTTTCTATCATTATATAAAAATCTCTAATATTTCGAAAAAATTGAACTTACTATGAGTAGTCAGGGATAGAATAATTGAGGGAAATTTCTGAAGAATATTGTGAAAAATGAGTGGCAAAAAACGACATAAATTTGCTAATTATCATTATAAGAGATTCAATTTTTTGGTCATTAAGGAGCACAAAAAGTATAAAAATAAGCTTCGAAAAAATTACAAGATATGATCTCTAAAGTCTCAATTCCAACAAGTTAAAAAGGGTGGAATTTCCTTATTTCTAAATGGTTGATTATGAGATATTTCGATTTGTTTCTTATTTTTTTATTGAATTGAGTTATGTATATTTCGATACATCTAAATCGATACATCTAAAAGATCCCCAAAATAGTTTTTTTTATACTTGTTCCATATATGTCTGCTTTGACTCGAATGAATGTTCTGAAGAAACCTCAATTAAGTTATGTTATGGAAAAAGAGCATTCTTGCGTTTTTGCCCTCCTGCTGAGAAAGCATTCCGGCTCATTTCTTAAAATACTTCAATTGGTACACGCAAGAAATAGGCCAATTCAGCAGCTTTTTGTTCCATTTCCCGTGGAGTAAAATTCTCATCAGTACGAGTCAATGGAATGGCTCCCTGGCCTCTGATATCCATATAAAGGACACGACGAGCATAAATACCTTCTTTCACTTCTATTCTGACAGACTGAATATCTTTTATAAGAAATTGGAGGAAGACCCGACGATTTTTTCCAGGAAATCCCCAACGAAAGATACACACTATTCCGTCTTTTCTATCAAATCGATCATAACCACTACCTACATTCCACGAAATTGTGCACCATAAATAGGAGCTAATAAAAAGACCCGCGATTCCGTAGAAAGACATCACAATTCCTTGTGGAAAAAAAACTATTTCCTGAGACGGAAATAAAGATATCAAATTTCTACCAAGATAACTCGAGGTTCCAACCAACAAGAATCCTAATGAACCTAAAAAAAGGATAACAGCCCAGCAGAAATTACTTGTTTTTCGAGCCCCCGTTATAGGTTCTATCCATATATGTTCTGATCGACAACTCATACTTGATCCAGTTGATTTTTTTGGAATTGAGAGAATACCCCAAATGAATTTGACTTTAGTCCTTTTTTTTTCCGAAGTAACTCGCATCAACTAGCACTAGTTTGATGTGATCCTTTAGGAGTAATTCATTAAATTCGTTAGATCTAAACTAATAACATACCCTTCGTACGATCTCACTAAAGATAGCCAAATAGATAGACCAACTTTACAGTTCAGCTATCCGTCAATTCGGGTCTATTTGAAAATAGCTAGAATCCATTGATCCCTATAGCATTTTCTGGAGACATAAGAGTTTTTCGGCGGAAGCCGCTTATACCATATTTTGCTAAATAGATATCTGTGTTATGATACAAGCGTCAGTTTTGAAAAAAAAAAATAGATGAGATTTTGTGCCATCGGCTCTAAACAATCTTGTTTTTTTGAACATGAAGAAATAAAGAAGCCATTGCGATTGCCGGAAATACTAGGCCTACTAAAGGCACCAAAACAGAGGGAAAGTTAAGAGTTGTCATAGAATGGCTACCTCGATTTACTATTTGTACCTGTTATTATTATTTATATTTTATATTTATAATATAAAGATATCTTATTATATATAAAGATATCTTATTATAATTTGATAATTCTAAATTGGAATTATTATTATTACTTAATAGCTATTAAGTATAAATATAAGTATCTATCTAAGTGAGTATATAATGTAGTTTTTGATCTTTCTACATGAAAGATTTGAAAGGATATGGATGAGATATTATTTTCTTCATTTTTTGCTCTTGTCTTCGAATTTCATTTACTAAGCAAAAAGTTTCTTAAAAATTAATTAGATTCTATTTATATTGAATATATTGAAGGGTTTGTTAGAATCCCATCCATCAGGGATTCTTAGTCAAAATAGGATTATCGTAAGATATAAAAAAAAGAAAAAATTCTATATTTTATAGATTTTCATTATATATGACGAGAAGAGTATATTTTTTTGATTTGCCTAATTTCACGAAAATAAGAATTTCATCTTTTATCTTGTTAATAGAGGCTTCTTGATCAATAATCAGGAATATAGAAAAAGGGGCGGATTTTCTGTGACTTTTTATTCTTTATATAATTAGATCTTATGCCAACAAAGAAAACCCCATTCGTCTAATTTTAACTTGGATTCCGATAAACTAATTACTTGTTTGCTCAAAATAATTGAACTTAATGTTCTAATTTTGATTCAAAGGAAAGAAAGTGTGTAGTTGAAATAACTCACTCAGAACGCTTTTTAAAGGATTACGTGGTACGATTAGATCGAATAAGCCTTTCTGGAATAAATACTCGGCCGCTTGTGAACCCTCGGGTACTGTTTTATTCAATGTTTGTTCAATTACTCTTTTACCCGCAAAGGCAATGTAGGCATTGGGTTCGGCAATAATGATATCCCCCAACATACCAAAACTAGCTGTCACCCCACCGGTAGTAGGAGATGTAAGAATTGGTACATAGAATAACTTTTTATTTGATTGATAATCATATAAAGCAGAAGATATTTTAGCCATTTGCATCAAGCTCACACTTCCTTCTTGCATGCGTGCCCCTCCGGAAGCACACACTATAATAAGAGGTAGAAATTCTTTAGTAGCGTATTCAATCAAACGGGTAATTTTCTCCCCGACTACGGATCCCATACTACCTCCCATAAACTGAAAATCCATAACCCCAATTGCTACGGTAATACCGTTTAGTTGCCCTCTGCCTGTTTGAACAGCCTCGGTTAATCCTGTATTTCTTTGATAAGAATCGATACGATTTTTATAAGGCTCCTCCTCCGAATGAAATTCAATGGGATCCAGAGAGACCATGTCTTCATCCATAGGCTCCCAAGTGCCCGGATCGATCAAAAGTTCGATTCTATCTGAACTACTCATTTTCAAATGATATCCACATTGTTCACAAAGATGCATCTTTGATTTAAAAAATTTCTTATAATTTAATCCATAACAATTTTCGCATTGAACCCACAAATGCCGGTATTGTTGAGTTACACCCATATGAGTAGAACTTTCTGGTATAGTTTGATCACTCGTTGTGATATCCTCGTTTTGACTACTATTTTCACTTTGACTAGAAATGGAACTAGAAATGTAATCGTTACTGGAATTCTCGTTACTGGAATTCTCGTTACTGGAATTCTCGTTACTGGAATTATTGTTACTGGAATTGTCATTACCACTTACAATGTAATT
>NC_066758.1:45000-47500 GCF_051521515.1 Lactuca serriola | reverse complement strand
TTTTTGGGGATAGAGGGACTTGAACCCTCACGATTTTTGAAATCGACGGATTTTCCTCTTACTATAAATTTCATTGTTGCCAGTATTGACATGTAGAACGGGACTCTATCTTTATTCTCGTCCGATTAATCAGTTCTTCAAAAGATCTATCAGATTATGGAGTGAATGGTTTGATCAATGAATATTCGATTCTTTCTTCAATATGGAATCAATTGACAACAATTCTTCTCTAGTATGTATACAGGTTTATCCTTCATCTTTTCTGAAGTTTCGATAGAAGGATTCCTCTACTAACGTAAGACAATCAACTCCATTCGTTAGAACAGCTTCCATCGAGTCTCTGCACCTATCCTTTTTGATTTTCGCTTTCTGAACCTTTGTTTGTTTTCGGAAAACGTGATTTGGCTCAGGATTGCCCATTTTTATTAATTCCAGGGTTTCTCTGAATTTGAAAGTTATCACTTAGTAAGTTTCCATACCAAGGCTCAATCCAATTAAGTCCGTAGCGTCTACCGATTTCGCCATATCCCCCTTTTTGAGATGAAAATCTCATTGTGATCTCGTTCCCCTTTTTCTTTCATTTATACCGGAACCGTTGAATTCATTAGATAGATGCCGATTACTGTCTCGAAAAAGTGTTTTCTCCTCTTTGTCTTTGATTTCTTGTCTATCTTCTTTCATCTTCTATATCTATAGGAGGCTTATATTCGGTCCAATCAAAAACGATTTTATCATTTCTGTATCGGCAATTCAATATAGGTGGATACATACGCTATACATCTGCCTCTCTTCCACTCATTTACCCATGAAATTTCGAATACTTGAACGGTCGATTCTTTTCATATTAAAAAAAAGAATATTTAATTGTGATAAAAAAGAAAAATGGAAATTCTATATCGCTAGATTAATCGTTATCTTCTATAATATTTAACAGTTATTTGAAATTCTATATTCTATTCTTTAATATATTAATATTCATTATGAATAGCGAATATGAATAGCTAAGAATTAAAATAGTATAATAGTGAATAGCAAAGATTCTAAGAGTTTATTGAATTCTTATACATGTCGAATTTATGTTATGTGAGCCTGCTTAGCTCAGAGGTTAGAGCATCGCATTTGTAATGCGATGGTCATCGGTTCGATTCCGATAGTCGGCTTTTCTCTATTTATTTTATTCTATGTTTTACATGATTGATAATGCATCTTTGAAATCAAAGAATATTGAAAAAAAAATGTTTTCCTCTTTTGGCGAAAGCCCTTGATTTATTATGTGATAGGAATTTCCAACTATCTAACGAAAAGAATCCTTTTCTTTTTCTATATATAGAATATAAAGATCTGGATATTTATCCAACTCATCTCATTATTCTTTAATAGAATAACTAAGTAAATTTCGCTTTATTTAGAATTTAGTTCATTTTTAGTTTAGGTTTATTCTGTAGAATGAAATTTCATCAATAAGAATTAATAATTAAATATAAATAAGAAGAAGGAGTCTTTATGTCGCGTTACCGAGGTCCTCGTTTCAAAAAAATACGCCGCCTGGGGGCTTTACCAGGGCTAACTAATAAAAGGCCCAGAGCTGGAAGTGATCTTAGAAACCAATCGCGTTCCGGGAAAAAATCCCAATATCGAATTCGCCTAGAAGAAAAGCAAAAATTGCGTTTTCATTATGGTCTTACAGAACGACAATTACTTAAATACGTTCGTATCGCCGGAAAGGCAAAAGGGTCAACAGGTCAGGTTTTACTACAATTACTTGAAATGCGCCTTGATAACATTCTTTTTCGCTTGGGTATGGCTCCGACTATTCCGGGAGCTCGCCAATTAGTTAACCATAGACATATTTTAGTCAATGGTCGTATAGTAGATATACCAAGTTATCGCTGCAAACCCCGAGATACTATTGCGGCGAGGGATGAACAAAAATCTAAAGTTCTAATTCAAAATTCTCTCGATTCATCCCCCCATGAGGAATTGCCAAACCATTTGACTCTTCAACCATTCCAATATAAAGGATTAGTCAATCAAATAATAGATAGTAAATGGGTCGGTTTGAAAATAAATGAATTGCTAGTTGTAGAATATTATTCTCGTCAGACTTAAACCTAACAAAAATAAAATCAACACTAATAAGAATAAGGAAGAATAAGGGTTCGACCCATTTTGCTCCCTTTCGGCGAAGTAAATTAACCTAAGGTTAAGATAAATAAGGGTTTGATCCGGATTTTTCTTCCATTTAGGTATCATAGACCGAGAGGGAGATTTTCATTCCTTGTCTACTCTACTCTTTTCTTTACACAGTATTTTCTGTACCACAGCCATTAGGAATAGAGAATCCATATCAAAGAAAGGTCTAACTGTTGGAATAGTCGTATCCATTGCTATTTGATCTATTGTGGTTAGTAAGATCGATGAATTAGGTGAAGGTACGGAAAGGAAAGAGAGGGATTCGAACCCTCGGTAAGCAAAAGCCTACATAGCAGTTCCAATGCTA
>NC_066758.1:17500-27500 GCF_051521515.1 Lactuca serriola | reverse complement strand
AAGTTTTTCTTACTTTATACACAATACCTAGGTCATCGATTCAGCATTGGCTAAAAAAGGGGATAAAATCCCCAATTAAGTAGTTCAAATCATTTTATCGATATGAGTGTTCTATATTGATAAAATCTTTATTTTGAAACCATCTCTATATTAACATTAACATAGTGGTCGAAAGAGTACCATGCTGCGTCTGGACTTCAAACAGTTTAGCTTTAACCATGTGAACGGTCCCACATTATTGGTTGATAGAGAATCAAAGTGGATTTTCCAATAAATTACGAAATGCTATAGTTCTTACATATGATTTCTGAATTTATTCAGAAGTAATTCGCGAGATCATGCACCCTTCTTTATTAGGTATAACTTTCCTAGTTATAACAGAAAAAGTACATCTGGTTGGATCCAGCCTATTCTTGAAATAAACAACTCGCACACACTCCCTTTCCAAAAAAGATCAAGACCCCAAGCACTACACTTAGATTTATTAGATTTGTTGCTAAAATATCGGTATTAAACCCGAAACTCCCGGCGGATGGCCAGTGGCCCAAAGAAACGAAAGAATCGGTTACATTTTTCATATGATCTCCTCGTATAGATAGACTAAAAAATCGAACAGAGTTCTTTTTGTATTACTTTGCCCTCTTATATATATTGATATTGCTAGTTTCCTACTTTCTAAATAGAATAGATTTTTTATTCGATTTAGAAATAATGAATTACCTCCTTGGTTGCAACCCCTCTTAAAAACTAAAAAAAGGCCTACGAACACGAACGGGAAGGATGAAAGCAAGTTGGTATGCTAATTCCTCATCCGCAAATCAGCCCTTCCCGTGGGTTATTTTCTCAACGAATAAGTAATTCTAGGAATGAAATCTTTATTTAATTCGAAAAAGCAAAGCACAAGTCCAAGGCAATAAAATATGAAAAATTTTGATTTTTCATATTTCGAATATTAAACAAAAGGATTCGCAAATAAAAGTGCTAATGCTACAACCAGGCCATAAATGGTTAAAGCTTCCATAAAAGCTAGACTAAGCAATAAAGTACCTCGTATTTTTCCCTCCGCCTCGGGCTGTCTCGCGATACCTTCTACAGCTTGACCCGCAGCAGTACCTTGACCAACTCCAGGTCCAATAGAAGCAAGCCCTACAGCCAATCCAGCAGCAATAACGGAAGCGGCAGAAATCAGTGGATTCATGATAAGTTCCTCGTACCAAAAAAAAATGGTTAATGATACATTCAACCAATGAACTATGACTTAATGATTCCATTGCTACGATTCATACAGTCGAAGTAACTACGAACTTTGAATTTAAGTAATAACATTCTTGAATCATCAAAACGACTTTGATATCTCTTTTTTAGTTTCTCTCGAGAAAGTCTTTGTGAATCCATACAACTTTAGTTTTTCCGTTTCTTTGTCCCGAAACGCTCTTTGAATTCTTCGATTTTTTTATTGACTTCATCCGTTTATTCATTGAACTCACAGTCACAGATGAGACAGAAGGACTTATATATATAGAATCCCCATCTACATTCACATTCGATTAGTAGGGGAAATTAGATATATCTTTAGCTCATATATAACTAGTCAATATCTAATATCACATATACATGTCTTTCTTCCACAATGTAAACCAACTCTTCCCTAATCTTTAATTCAAGCTGATTTGATAAGGATGCGTCTAACCCTTGACAAGAGTTAACTTATAGCCATTCAATTCCATATACCTAGTTCGACCTCGCCTCTACGAACCATTTATAAATCCCCTTTTTTAGAAATTATCCTTTCCCTTTCTTTATCATTATCACGCAACCTAAATTGATAAGATAATAAATGGATAAATTGATTGGGCCGAATCGTTGCATAGAAATTGATTTGATTGATCTAAGTTCGTACAATTTATTATTTATTAATATTTTCGTTTGGTCAATCGTTGAATAAAATCAACTGAAAAGGGGGAATCGTTCTCTAGAACATCCTTTTTTTATTTAATCACACATCGTACAAGACTTCTTCGTCAAATTACGACTCCGAATAGTTCATATTCGGATTCGATGACCAATCTAAACTCAATATTCATTGAGGGGAAAGTATGATTATGATATAAATGCACCAAACGGGAATTTTAGGAAAAAGATCTTTGAGATCTCTTTCCTTTTTTTTTTATTCTCTACTCTAATATCAATATTGTAATCTTTATTGTAATCTTTTTTTCTATTACTCTAGATCATATATAGTGTAGTTGGGTATTTTCATTCCCTAAGTCAATTTTTTTTAGCCACACAACATTGCCTTAGGTTAAACTAAAAAAAGACTATTTAGAAAACTAGTCAATGGTGGCCCTCCATGGATTCACCTATATAAGCCGCAGCTAAAGTTGCAAAAATAAGAGCTTGAATACCACTTGTAAATAATCCAAGGAACATGACAGGGATAGGAACCACTGAAGGTACTAAAGAAACAAGAACAACAACTACTAATTCATCGGCTAATATATTTCCGAAAAGTCGAAAACTAAGTGATAGGGGCTTTGTGAAATCTTCTAAGATGTTAATAGGTAAAAGAATTGGAGTTGGTTGAATATATTTACCGAAATAACCTAATCCTTTTTTGCTAAGACCCGCATAGAAATATGCCACTGATGTGAGTAAAGCCAAAGCAACAGTAGTATTTATATCATTCGTGGGGGCGGCTAACTCCCCATGAGGTAATTGTATGATTTTCCAAGGTAAAAGGGCGCCTGACCAATTAGAAACAAAAATAAATAGAAACATAGTTCCAATAAAAGGAACCCAAGGACCATATTCTTCTCCAATTTGAGTTTTACTCACATCTCGAATAAATTCAAGGACATATTCGAAGAAATTCTGACCGCTGGTCGGAATGGTTTGTGGGTTCCGAACGGCTAGAGTGGCTGAAGCTAATAAGATAGCAATTACAACCCAAGAAGTAATAAGTACTTGGCCGTGGACTTGGAAACCCCCGATTTTCCAATAAAAATGTTGGCCTACTTCCACACCGGATATATCGTATAACCCATTTAGTGTGTTGATGGAACATGATAGAACATTCATATTGCCCTCTGACAAAAATAGAATTTTAAACAAAATTATTTTGATTCAACCATCTCTTTCTCGACTTGACTACTTGAATCATATATTTTGAATACCAACTAATCAAATTCTATTCCTTGTTATTTTTATCTCTATTTTTGAGATTCAGAAATAGTAACCGATTCGATAAATCTATGAAGGTTCCGAAATGAAATAAGTTATTTATCTTATTATTAATCACGGATTTCTTATATAGCCAGAACGGCCTTCACAAATTGCAAATACTAATTTGTTAAGAATTAATCGGATTGAAGATATAGCGTCATCATTGGCTGGAATCGAAATATCTGCGAGATCGGGGTCACAATTTGTATCGATTAAACAAATTGTTGGAATTCCCAACGTGATACATTCTTGAAGGGCCGTATATTCTTCGTGCTGATCAACGATGATTACAATATCGGGTAACCCTGTCATATATTTAATCCCACCCAGATATGTTTGCAAATGAGATAATTGTCTTTTCAACATAGCCGCATCTCTTTTCGGAAGACGGTCGAGCCCCCCTGTTTTTTGTTCGGTTCTCAAGTCTCTAAACTTATGAAGTCTTGTTTCTGTAGTGGACCAATTCGTTAACATACCACCGAGCCATTTTTTATTAACATAATGACACCGAGCCCTTATTGCAGCCCATGCTACTGAATCAGCTTCTTTATTTTTAGTGCCAACAATTAAGAATTGTTTTCCTCTGCTTGCTGCATCAAAAACCAAATCACAAGCTTCTGATAAAAAACGAGCAGTTCTAGTAAGATTTGTAATATGAATACCTTTACGTTTTGCAGAGATATAAGGTGCCATTTTAGGATTCCATTTCCTAGTACCATGGCCAAAATGAACTCCTGCTTCCATCATCTCTTCTAAATTAATGTTCCAATATCTTCTTGTCATTTCTCCCCACACTGCCTCCCCCTTTTGAAAAAAAAAAGAGAGAGGTACCCTGAAATAAATAATTGTTCCGATGGAACCTTCTTTTATACCATAGATTGGCGTAGATACACAGCCCAAGCCATTATTCTTTTCTATTTGTTATTTTTTTTGATTACTATTACCAAATCAAATGACTGGACCAACAGATCCTTTATAAAAGATAAAAGAAAGGGGTGAATCTGCTCTTAGAGATCATTAAATCCTAAAAAAATGATTGTTCTTGTGTATCATGGAAATTATTTGAAAGGCAAGAATCAAATAATTTTCTGTGGTAGAACAAAATATCTTTCATTTCCCCCTCTAATAGATTCTTTTTTTGGAGTTCAAAGGCAATGTTGTTAGGAATGTTGTTAGGTTCGCTTGAAGGTGTTTTGAAGCCGCTACCAACAGGTATCATCCCCCCCAGAACAACGTTTTCTTTCAGGCCTTTCAACCAATCGATACGGCCCAGGAGAGCTGCTTTTGCTAAAACTCTAGCAGTTTCTTGAAAACTAGCTTCGGATATGAAACTTTGAGTATTCATAGATGCTCTTGTTATTCCCAATAAGACGGCTTGGTAACAGATCGCTTCTTCCAAAGCGCGTCCCATTCGTTCCGCTCGCAACAATCCAATTAGTTCTCCGGGCGAAAAAACATTAGACATTTCATCTTCTGAAACCAAAACTTTTGATGTTATTTGACGTACAATAATTTCTATATGCCTATTATGTATCTGCACCCCCTGGGAGCGATAAACCTTTTGGACCTTATTAACCAAAGAGATACGACTTTGCACTATAGTTAGTTCAGCACCAATCAAGAATGCCCAAGGAATTCCAAGAATTCTTGTTATAGATTTGTTCCAACCCTCAATCCTCTTTTCGAGATTCATCGATATTGAATCAATCGAACGCACTTCTAACACCTGTTCCACTTTTGGAAGACCTTGCGTTATATCACCAGATCTTGATTTTTCATATATAAATGTAACTAATGTATCGCCTTCGTAAAGGATTTCCCCATAATGTCCATGAACAGTTGCTCCTGGAGTAGCCAAATAAGGCTTAGCTGATCGTATTACCACAGAGTCAACTTGAACAATTAGAACTTGACCCGATTTTAAATGCGGTCCTTTTTTTGCTATACATACATTTTCACAAAGAAACTGCCCAAGACTAACGATTGGAGATGTCTCTTCACAATAATTGTAATGGAGAAAATACCAATTCAAATGGAATGGATTCAAAATGATGTTACTGCATGAATAGGGATTATAAATTTGACCATTTTCATCCAGTAAATAATATTTAAGTATTTGAAAAATCTGTTTGAAATTGTCAAGTTGCAAATAGTTAGTTACCAAGATCTGATTATGGGTTATTAAATGGGAAAATAAATCAAAATTATAAATTGGAAAACCTGTTCCTAACGGGCCCAACGAATTCCTAATTGGAATTAGGGGGTTCTTTTTGATTGATTCTTTTATCACATTGGGAGATTTTACATCGTTGAATGGGCCTATTCGAAAACAATTGGATGATGACAAAATTATCAAAGATTGAGATTCCTTATTTCGATTCAACAACGTATGGATAGTTCCTTGATTTGGATTAAGGGATTCTTTAATCCTTGACTTGGAATAGGAATAAATGGAAGAAAATGGATTGACATTAGCGCGATCTGATCCATTCTCAGAGATCAATCCTGAACCCGACAGATCGTTCCTTTTTCCGGTATAAGAAATAGGTGACTTAGCTAAGTCGATTCTTAGAAAATATCTAAGCAAACCATTTGTCCTTATTTCAACAAAGGAAGCACAGGCCTTTTCGATTTTTTTGTCTTGGTCCCAATTCAACACTAAAGAAGTCCGAACTAATTGAATACTTGTGTCCCAAATTTCAAGAATTGGGTCGTAATAAAGGATATAATTGACAACTCGAAGTTGTAGATTATCACTTTCCTGCAAGAGATCCGGCGGGAAAAGTCTTCCTAAATTTATACCATCCGTTTTTTTATATGGGACTACAGGTTGAACCAAAACAAAATACTTTTTTTCATACCTGGAAAGTTTCATTCGTTGGATATAGAGCCAATTTTTCAATTTTTTGTATTCTTTGGAATTTGGTTTTCCCCCTCCTGGCGGTATCAATCGGAATGCCTTATTTGTCTTTCCAGGAAAATGGATATCTCCAGAAAAGATTATCAGTTTCATTTTTTCTGCTTTTTTCTTCACTCGGACCAATCCGCCTACCCGACTTCTTCTATTGAAAGTGATTTGTGTATCTGCCCCAATAATACTATTGTGCCGTACCATTATGGAAGAAGATTCGGACAAAATGTGGACTTCTACGGGAATAAAAAAAAATGGATTTACTTCCTTTTGGTATTTTGGCCAAAATACCTTGACTCCTCGATACTCAATCAAATTCTCTTCGTTGACGATTGAATTTAGTTCTCGAGTCTCATATTTAGTAAGTCCCGAGCTCTTTCTTATATATCGAGGATCATCGAAATAAGCAAGAATACTATTTCTACGGAGAATACCATTTCTGGGTATTTCCATTGAGATACCTGAAGAAGGTATTAGTTGGTTCTCGCCTTCTTGAATCGATTCGAGTGGGATGATGAATCTATTTCTTCGCCTCTTTGCCAATAAATCAGAATTACCGTCGAGAATGGCCGGATATCTGAGATTAGAATGATCCGTACATGTCATTCGATTCAGTTCTGAATAATCAGGAATCCTATCTCCTTTTTGATTTTTACCAGAAAAATACGAACTAAAAAATTTGTGTCTCACTTGATTATTAGTTACTGAGGGGTTAGCAATATATCTTGGCTTGACAGAAAGAGAATAAGCGTTCATTTGATCTTGATCCTTGTGGATCGAACAAGGGCCTAGACTGTATCTCCAGGGCTCCCCTAATAATATCCATAAATGACTTGTTTTTGGTAAGAGATGAATATTACCATATGTAAATTCAGGTGCATGGTACACATCAGTATTCCAGTGCATTTCGCCTTCTGAGTCAGAATAAATATGTTTTCGAACCTTCTCTTTCAAATTCAAAGTGGAGGTTCTCGCGCGAATCTCAGCAATCACTTGTTCTGATTCTACATATTGATCGTTTTGAACTAAAAGAAAACTTTTGGGCGGAATACACACATTGTGTATAATATCTTCACTCTCAATAGTTACATACAAGTCTCTAGAACATAGAAAAGCAGGATGTCCATGACGTGTACGTGTCGGATGAACCAAATCCTCGTTGAATTTTATTTTTCCATTAGAAGGGGCTCGCACATGTTCTGCAGTACCCCCTGTAAATACTCCGCCGGTATGAAAAGTTCTTAATGTTAATTGAGTGCCCGGTTCTCCAATAGATTGACCTGCAATAATACCTACGGCTTCTCCCAATTCGACCAGGTCGTCATGCGCTGGACTCCGGCCATAACATAATTGACAAATCCAAGATGTACTCCTACAAGTAAAGGGGGTTCGAATAGAGATTGGTTGTGCTCTAAAAGTTATGAATCTACTGACAAGTCCAACCCCAATATCTTGATTTCTAGTAGCAATACATCGCGAACCTATATATATATCATCTGCTAATACACGGCCAATTAATGTTTGGATAAAAATCCTGTCCGTCATCATTCCATTTCGAGGACTTACAGAAATACCTCGAACGGTGCCACAATCTGTTCGACGTACAACAATGTGTTGAACTACTTCAACAAGTCTGCGCGTGAGATATCCTGCATCTGATGTTCGGATAGCGGTATCCACAACCCCTTTACGGGCTCCGTAACAAGAAATAATGTATTCTGTTAAAGACAGTCCTTCGCGTAAATTGCTTTGAATGGGTAAATCAATCATTTGCCCTTGAGGATCCGACATTAATCCTCTCATACCTACTAATTGATGTACCTGAGATGCATTTCCTCTGGCTCCCGAAAAAGACATTATATGGACTGGATTAAAAGGATCGGTCATCCGAAAATTAGGATTCATTTCTTGTCGCAAATATTCACTTGTGGCATACCATATTTCGATCGATTGACGTAATTTTTCTACCGCGTGTACATTCCCATAATGATGGTGTTTTTCCAAAATAAAACTTTGTTGTTCAGCGTCTTGAACTAGCCATCTTTTAGAAGGTATTGTTAAAAGATCATCAATTCCTAATGAAATGGATGCGGCGGTAGCTTGTCGGAAACCCAGAGTCTTTACTTGATCCAGGATATGTGATGTATATCCTATTCCATAGTGATCAATAAATCGACTAATAAGCCGTTTCATGGCAGTTCCGTCTATCACTTTATTGTGAAAGACCTGAGTGGGCCGTTCTGCCATCAGTACCTCCATATTGCGCTGAGTAGAATTTTACAATGGGCTTGAGTCAGTGATTGGAAAACTTCCTTTTCTAGATCTTGATTCACGTAGAAATTCTGCACTTATGGTCCTAGTTAACCCGGAGAGACTCGAATTCCCGTTGGTAGCATAGAATTACAACAGCCCTGCCAAAACCCCTGTATGGCTTCTTCTATTTCTCGATAAAGGGAAATATGACCAAGAGTGGTTCGAATATATATATAAAGAATTTCTTTTTTTATACTTCGTACTATTAGATAGTGTCCATAAATCTCATAATAGGTCCCCACAGATTCATAGTGAATTTCGATGGGAACTTCTCTTGCAGCAATAACGCGTTGATCTAGTCGCCACCGCAGCCACAAAGGACTACCTAAATTGATTCGTTTTTGCCGATAAGCTCCAATTGCATCATAGGGATTACAAAAAAAGGGTTCTTTTTTTTTTGTATACTTATAGTTATTATCTTCATTTTGATAGTTTCTACGATTACATGGATTATACCTATTTACACAAATACCCCGACGATTTCCACTCGTTAAGACATAGAGTCCACTAAGCATATCTTGAGTTGGTGCCGAAATCGGATCCCCAATAGTTGGAGACAAAAGATTCATATGAGAAAACATAAGTAAACGCGCCTCTGCTTGAGCCTCCAAAGATAAAGGCACATGAACAGCCATTTGATCCCCGTCAAAGTCTGCATTGAAGCCCTTACAAACTAATGGATGTAAACAAATAGCGCGCCCTTCCACTAAAACGGGGAGGAATGCCTGTATGCCTAATCTATGCAGAGTAGGCGCTCTATTCAGCAATACAGGATGGTCATCCAGAATTTCCTGAAGTATTTCCCATACAATCGGTTTTTTTTTCCGAATTTGACTCTTAGCAACTCCTATGTTCGAAGCAAGATGTTTTCTAATTAGGTCACGAATTACAAATGCCTGGAAAAGTTCTATTGCTATTTCGCGAGGCAATCCACATCGATGTAATGAAAGTGAAGGGCCCACGACAATCACGGACCGCCCTGAATAATCGACTCGTTTACCAAGCAGAGTCTCGCGAACTCTTCCTTCTTTGCCTTCAATTACATCTGAAAGCGACTTGTAAACTCTATTATGATCATCCCTCATTGGTTGTCCGCAGATTCCATTATCAAGAAGTGCATCCACGGCTTCTTGTAGCAATTTTTCCTGAGATATTATTAATTCTTCTGGCGTAGCTATACTTGTTGTTAATAGATCTGTAAGAGTATTATTCCGATAGATAATTCTTCTATAGATTTCATTAATATCCGAGGTCACTAGTTTATCCTCATCTATATGATAGATTGGTCTCAACTCAGGAGGAAGAACTGGTAATAGACGCAAAACCATCCATTTTGGTTCTATATTTGTTCGAATAAAATGCTTAGCCAATTCCATGCGTCTAAGCAAAAAATCTTTTCTTCTTCCAACTTTTCGATCTTCCCATTCGTTCCCTGTGGGTTCCTCTTCCTCCAATTCTTTCCATTCTACCAATGAATAGTCTATAATAATTCGTAAATCTAGATTGGCTAATTGTTGTCTGATAGAACCTCCCCCGGTAGACATCTCTCGATTT
>NC_066758.1:5000-12500 GCF_051521515.1 Lactuca serriola | reverse complement strand
TGACAGTTGACAGTATTATTTATATATATATATAATTTGATATGGCTTTGATATGATTTAGGGCTCAATAAAATTCCCAAATCAGACTTTGGTAAATCATTTTTTTTTGCATCTCCTGCTCTGCTGATTCAGAGGTACCGTATCTTGGATCCAATGCAAAACTCTTTCTGAATGAGAGAGATAAAGACGAGAAAAACCAATGAAATAAAGTTGAAAGATTGTATAGTTTAATGGTAAAGTTTGATTACCATTAACCCCCAGAAAAGTTAACGAGTTTTTCGGTTTGATTCATATCCTATTCATCTTCTAAAGGTGTCCCTCGGCTGATTTATATTTAAGTTAAGGTGGCCTTAGGCCTTATTCCCTATTGTATTTGTATTGTGTAGTGCTTTTTGATTTCCTAAAGGTGGCCATAGGCCCCTATGGTCCATTGGTGCCCCTATGGTCCAGTGGTTACGACCTCTCTCTTTCACGGAGAAAACGAGGGTTCAAGTCCCTCTAGGGGTATACCAAGACCATAGGAGTAGGATTTTATCAAAAGTGAAATGTATTTGTCAAGTCCGCCTGGTAGACGAAAGGAAGTTGATTATGGAACGTCTAATTAGGCGTTGGGTCGATGCCCGAGTGGTTAATGGGGACGGACTGTAAATTCGTTGACAATATGTCTACGCTGGTTCAAATCCAGCTCGGCCCAAAAATTCGCCAATATACTATCAAATGGTAGAACCCTCTTGTTCTTAAGAAATACCTGATAAGAGAGAATAAAAAAGAAGCCAAATTTTCTGTTAGATCTCTTCTTATTTCCCTGGGATTGTAGTTCAATAGGCAAGAGCACCGCCCTGTCAAGGCGGACGTTGCGGGTTCGAGCCCCGTCAGTCCCGACGGATCCAATAAGTACATCAATTCACCTCTCCATTTTATGTGAAATGAAAGAAGGGACAGAGATCATAATTTAATTCCGAAGGGGTTTCCCCTCTTTTTTTCAGGATTCTGTCGAAGAAAGAACAAACACTAAACTAAAATAAAATGAAAATAACTAAAATAGTGAAGTTGATAGAATATTCCATCTTTTCTCCCGCGACTCCTCTTTCTCATACTTCTTTGTCTTCCAAATAAAATTGGATCATTCAAATTTACAACCTAATTCCTCTCTTTTTCCACTTCGCTTGTATTTTTTGTTGGCGTTTTGTAGTTAATGGAAATGGAAACGGACGAGGATACTTCATTTGATGGTTCTATACGGAAGACCTAAGGTAGGTTATAGAAAAGAAAGAACAGAAAAGAAGGATAAATAAAGGAATTTTTGATTGGTCCGGGAATCCAATCTTGGATTCGGTATGGATAAAAGATCTTCGTATGTTATACTATTCAATTCTCGACGACGAATTAATTTAATAGCTCAGATATTGTTATTCATGATATTGATCCGATTCAAGATCATCGATAGGTAATGCATTCATGGAATTGACAGGTGAAAGATTTATCATCTCTATGGGATTAAATCCCGAGTTATTGTGAAATAAAAAAAAAAACGATGAGATTGAGATTATGGAAGTAAATATTCTTGCATTTATTGCTACTGCACTGTTCATTTTAGTTCCTACTGCTTTTCTACTTATCATTTACGTAAAAACAGTCAGTCAAAATAATTAATTACTTGAAATGAAACTTGACTTTTGAGTTCTTATCAATAGTTGAAGAAATCAAATCAAAAGAATTATTTTTTTGCGTTTTAAATGAAATCAACGGGCTATAATGAGCGGTATTCTATGAGATCCGAGAGTATGGTAAGAAATTTCTTACCATACTCTCTATTAGTGTTATAGTAGTGTATAAAGTTGTACTTTACTTTCTAATAAAGTTGGTATACTATATTAGCTTCTATCTTCAATATATGTAGTGATTAATCCATATATGGAATTAACGTAGGACCCAATTCTCTTTCTTTCTGAAATAATTGTTTTACTGAATAATTGTTTTACTGTTATATAATACATTTCTCCACTAGAATCCAATGGAATTTCGAAATGAATAAATTTTGATTTGAAAATTATTTCAATTCAAATAAAAAATAAAAAATGCGTTGCAGAACGATCTATAAAACAATTGATACCATTTCATTCCTAAACTAAATTAGTAGTCCTTCTAAAGTCCACTTCTTCCCCATACTACGAGTGAAAGGGAAAATGTAAAGACTACCATTAAAGCAGCCCAAGCGAGACTTACTATATCCATGTCAATTATGTCCCTTATCTTTATGCTAGAAATATTCCATTATTGTATTGCTCACTAATAATAGTAGAATCCATGGTCCAGAGTCAAAAAGGGATTCTGGCCGAACACTATTGATGAACCAATCAAATAAATCCATTTCTAAAAAATTCCTATATGATTTCTAACCGGGAAAGACTAAACACAACTAAAATACACAATGACGCTACAAAGGAATGTTACTAATGGAACATATAGTAATAAAAAAACAGGGCCCATTCTTTGTTGCCCTTCAAAGTACAAATAGATCAATTGCTATCTATTACATACTTTTATTTCCTATTTGATCTAATCCGTACCCTTTCCTTTCCCGATTGTCTCTCTGAAGCAGTTGGGAGATAGTATATTATACTCTTGACGAGGGGTTAAAAAAAAAATAATAATAATTTTTTTTTCACTTTAAAAAAGTAAATTATCCATCCAATCTCAATCTAATAGTGATTGAATGCCTGAACACTCAGAGATTCTCGCGAGTCTATATATGTAGATTACATAAAGGACTTTCCACAACTAGTTAGCCGCCGGCGGCTATGCCAATGAAATTCAAGACCCAATCAGTAGACATTAGCAGTAGAAGGGAATCGGGAAGTCTTGCTTCGACCATTATAATATAATCTTTATTTGAATTTTAGATTGAAAGATTTCCAATCTTTTACAAAATCCCCAGAACAGATGTTTAGAATCAACCAAGTATCAACAATCGCCTTATCTGTTGGGTAAAATTTGGGTGATTTATATCAGCAGATAATAAATTTTGATTCGTTTGTTGATGAGGCGGCACCCGGATTTGAACTGGGGAAAAAGGATTTGCAGTCCCCCGCCTTACCACTCGGCCATGCCGCCAAAACGATACATAATAAGATAAAATTTTATGGGTTGGATTACTAAACTTTAGTTTATTGTACTTGCATCCCTTTTTTAATTTCATCCTTTTTTTTCTAAATTTATAAAAATTCTAAAAGAAACCCTTTTCCCCTTTTGTTTGACCACCCCTTCGATTGATTGTATAGTATCTCAAAACATAAAATGTCGAAAAACTTCCCCTCACTTTTCTATTGAAAAATCAAATGTATATTTTCATTCAAAAAAGCCAAAATTTATGTCACAAAATTTATGACAAATGGGAACCATTAACTATTCGTTGACTGAGAATTCCTGAATGATTCTTGGATTTGAATCTAAAATTGGGGTTGCCTAATGACATAAGAAACTACAAAACATACTTAATTGATTCTTAATCCTTTCAATTTCCATTATAACAAAAACGATAAGTATATGTAAACCCCACAATGGAAATTCTTACACAGATACCAAATTGGGTATCTTTTTTAGAGTATGTTTCCTATACCTATAAATATATGGAATTCGTTGGAACAAAAAAAGGCCCGGCTGGGTATTGACCGGGCCAGGCCCAAAAGGCACTTCGAACAAAATAAAAGCAAGAAGGTCTTCTTTATTTATCTTTCTATTTGGATCTTTCGAGCATCTAAATGGAATTGCTAATTATATAATAACGATAAAGAATGTGAAAGAAATACTTTCGTTAATCCTTACTTGATGTGTAATGTAACATAGTAATTATCTTTTTCAATTGGGAGAGATGGCTGAGTGGACGAAAGCGACGGATTGCTAATCCGTTGTACGAGTTATTCGTACCGAGGGTTCGAATCCCTCTCTTTCCGTTTCCGTTGATGACTTTCTATTTTTTTTCTTTCAAATTTCGCAAACCCCTTTTAAATTAAATGATTTTTTTACTAGTTAAACGTATGGAATATGAATATATAAAATAAAATCTTAAGAAAATTGTAAATCAAGCAAGAAAAACGAAATTTTTATTTTATTCTTCACGTCCAGGATTACGTCCTGGATCATTGGATAGGAATCCAAAGATGAAGAGAGAAACAAAGAATATTACTACTGTGTAAACGAAAAGTTTGAGAGTAAGCATTACACAACCTCCAAGATCATTTTTTGAAAAAGAAAAACGAGAAAAGATAATAGATCCTCCATTTTTATATCACATATCCTATTTTGACACCAAGAAATGAATTCTAGAAATAGAAAAGAATGTTCAGAAATTCAACTGAAGTTTAAATTTGTAATAAGAGTCTTTGATTATCACAAATCACTTTCATACCCACAATTAGATATTCTAAGGGACCCTAACCTAATAAGGTCTTTCGCCGGAAAAAGGATTAGAATCGGGAAATGGGGCGAGCCAAATTTATTGCGGCTAGCCAAGAATTTCAATGTTTGAATTGAAGGTTCATACTCCCAGACTTATTTGATCTTATCAATTGTTATAATTTTTCTCGAATAAATCATGAATTTTCTAGGATAGTATTCAAGATCTTATCGAAAACTTACAGCAGCTTGCCAAACAAAGGCTAAAAGAAAAAAGAACAGGGGTATGACTGGCATAACATCTACGATTGGATTCAAAAAAGCATAGGCTTCGGGCAATTTGGCGAAGAAAAGACTACTCGGATAAAGGGCAGAATTAAGACAGATCAAACTAAAGATATTAAGCATAACAGACATTTTGTTCGTCGAGATAATTGCATTTTGATTGAGTTATTTATATAAGGAAAAATGAAGAAAGTAAGGTAGACAAAAAACTCCTTCTTTTTCCGCTCAATCAAAAATCCTCCAATTCTCAAAGGAGAATAGAAGAAATCATACTTTCATACAATATCTTAATTGAATTGTATGTAATGATCAATAAATTCAGTTGAATTCTAGATATACACATGTCAAAATCCTAGCACGAATCTATAATATATTCTATAAAGAAGAAAGATTTTCTATAGATAGTTGGGCTGGAATTGACGAACACTTAATACCAATATTATTCTTTATTAGTATTAGTGTCCAATAACAATATAAATGGGGCGTAGCCAAGTGGTAAGGCAACGGGTTTTGGTCCCGCTATTCGGAGGTTCGAATCCTTCCGTCCCAGAGCATATCCATTGTATCCGAATACATCTTTTTTGTTCAACAAGGTTCTGTTTCAAGGTCTAATATTGGATAGAATCTTATTCTTCTTTCTTTTTTGATTTTTAATGATTCTTTTCGGAATCATATCTCAGTTTTTCACAAAATGAACTAAATCGAGTTCAAATGACATGCAAATGTAACTGACTCCTTTTGTGATCCAGATAAAGATAAGATGGGGCATAGATCACAGTTGCAGAAAGATTACTTAACCTCAGGTTAAACAAAATATGAAAATACATATAAAACGAGGAAGTGCTTAGCCTATGGGTATGTATTGTTATCCTATTTCAGTGACAATAGTCTTTCTATTTTTGTGAAAAATAATTTGCATCCCTAAAATATTCAAATTTAAATATTTAACAATGATATTTCTTTTTATTGTTCGATCTTTTTAGCTTATTTGCTTTAAATCATTGACAATTCTATTCGAAAAGAAACAGAAATTCTTATTTCTTATGATAATCAAATGTAGGCTTTACTGTAAAAGTAAAACTTGACTCAAATAATGATGTCGAAGTAGGAAACTTTTTCAATTATCAAGATTTGTAATGATTCCTTATGGGTTGAATCTTTGAGAAGTTGGAAATGGGTCAGTCTATCTTATTGATTGAGTCACTTGAACAGGCAGAGTCAAATAGAATTTATTTATTCGTGTTATTTCTGTTAGTTATGTTATTTCTATATTTAGATTTCTGGATATTTCTGTTAGATATTTTTTTGAGATATAGATTTATAGAAAAAATTTCCGTTCATACAAAAAAGCCCGGGTCTTGCTAAGATTTCTTAATAAAAAATATTTATTATCTATGTAGCTAGGAAAAAAAATATAAATGACTATGTCTCTGTACCGACTGAACCAATGACTATTCATGATTCCATAATTGAATCAATTCCATACTGGTTCCAAATTAGAGGAATGTTATGGTAAAACTTCGTTTAAAACGATGTGGTAGAAAGCAACGTGCGACTTGAAGGACACGATCCGGTGTGGATTTTTATTCTTACATCCACCATTTTCTTTTATATAGGAATGAAGGTGCTCTTGGCTCGACGTCGTTTGTTCTATTCTACTAGAACCCTTCTTTTTTATTGGGTTGTAATGTAAATAGTTCATGATGGAGCTCGAGTAGAAAGTATGGATTAATTTCTCAGGGGCAACGATCTAGGGTTAATGCCAATCAATAAATTGGAACAACTTCGTAAGTATATCTTCGATATCGATATAGAAATTGAAAGGATCCGATTCGAGCAAATTTTCAATTCAAAAAAATTGTTGGAACCGCAAAACGTTTTCGATCCACAGTGTATCGCGCACGAATCAACCGTCGGTATGATTCTAGAAAGAAATCACAAAAGGGGTATGTTGCTACCATTTTGAAAGGATTCAGAAGCACCGAAGTAATGTCTAAACCCAATGATTTAAAACAAAGATAAAGGATCCCAGAACAAGGAAACACCACTTCAATTGTCTCACAGATCCGAATAAAGAATCCAAATAGATTTTCAACGAGACAAAAGGGGGGGTTAAAGACCACTCAATAAAAAAATATCTTAATTTTATTTAATATATTTGATAATTATTGAACTTGAGTTATGAGTACAAATGATTTTTTAGTTTTCAGTAAGTAAGTTAAATAAAAATGACTATAAGTTAAATTATAGGCTAATTTATTTTACGGATTCCTTTACTATTTATTATAATTTTATCCATAGACAAAACTTCAAATCATTTTTTCTCGAGCCGTACGAGGAGAAAACTTCCTATACGGTTCTAGGGGGGGGTTCTTTTTCATCTACATCTATCCCGATGAGCCGTCTATCGAATCGTTGCAATTGATGTTCGATCCCGAAGAGAAGGAAGAGATCTTCGGAAAGTGGGTTTTTATGATCCGATCAAGAATCAAACTTATTTAAACGTTCCCGCTATTCTCTATTTCCTTGAAAAAGGCGCTCAGCCTACAGGAACTGTTCAGGATATTTTAAAAAAGGCAGAGGTTTTTAAGGAACTTTGCCCTAATCAAACGAAATTCAATTAAATTAAGGAATTAAATTAAGGAAATAAAAACTAAGGGTAGGATAGTGATTTCTATATAATTTTGGATATCTTTTCTATACTATGTTTTTTTTATTTCCTTCTTTTCTTGCTCTATTAGTATCTATTTATCATTTCTTTTATAGAATCTTTTTCTAACGAAAACCTTATTTGATTGATCCTCACAAAATCAAAAATTC
>NC_042378.1:350000-363328 GCF_051521515.1 Lactuca serriola | reverse complement strand
TACACCCTAGCCCTACCTGGGTCTTTAGAGTAATACCGCTGTCTGTCCCCTGGAGGTTATCCTAAACCATTTTCTAGGGGAGAAATACTGGCTCAGGGTAAAGGCAGCCCCCCGTCGGGTAAAATCCCATAATGCCTGTCCCAAGGCCGAAGAAACATGGCTCTGTGCCTTGTTCCTCTCATGGTCTGGGTTGAGTCTAGTATTTCTGTGGGTAAAGGCACCTCATATACTCTTATGTCCTACGGAATCGAAAATCTATCCTACGGAATCGAGATTATGAAAGTCCTTAAGTATAAGGGAAGCCTATCGATAAAGTTGGTCATTCCTACGGGGGCTTCAAGGAAAAGCTAGCGGCATAAGCAGTTCTGAGAGAAAATCCCGAGTATTACTCTTTAAATAGATGATAAAAGAAAAAATGAAATTGTTATTTGACAGATTGAGAGTTAATCACACTAGAAATGATATATATTACACAGGTAATGGTGGAATGCTGCCGGAAAGCTATCGTTTCGGAAAAAAGGATACGTTCTCTAAGCGTAGAGGTCTGAATTTGCGAAGGTCAATTCCTAAGCCAATCCAGCCTTTGACTTATACTCCCCCCACAAATAATCCGAATTCTCATGTAAATAAGGATGAATTGCTTAATAGTTTTCCTATTTTAAGTCTACCTGTGAATAGTTTCCCTCTTACTGATTTAAAAGAAAGTCTGATTGTTGAACAACTTAAAGTTCAATCAGCTAAAGATGCTATTCTGGCGTTATATTTCCGTTTTTTTCCAGAGCATACTCGTTTCCAAAGATATGAATTTATAATGAGCAATTCAGCGAAGAAAATGTTAATGTATGTCTTTCAATCTCTCGGGTTATCAAAAATGTTACGTTTTTCAACCCCAGATTTGTTTGAAAATACCAGGTTCAAGGGTGGGTTGCACCATTGCTTAGATGTTCTCACCAGGACCCCGTATAAAAAAGTAATAGAATTTATAACATATTATAAAGGTATGTATGGGCGCTTAATCATATTTGTTAGCTTAGGGATTGGTTGTACTGTCTGGTACAACTTTATACCTGGAGTACCAGAAGTAGCACCTCCAGGAATCTTAGTACCGAGAGAGCTTCCGTATGATTCTTTCAAGGATGTTTCATTTGATATAGCCCCCTTTATGAAAATGAGTTATGTGGAGTATAAGTATATATCAGATCAAGTGTTATCCGCCTTTGATAATGTCTATCCGTTCAATGAAATCCATCTTCCTAGTGGTAACACTGCTGAAGGTAGCAATGCTAGGGTGGCCCTTGGTTTAGGGATCATAGTAGCAGCCTTTCTCGGAATGGGTATGATGTCATATTCATCTCCTCCTGATTTAGAATTAATAAGTACTTTGAAAGTTCAAGAATTACAAGAAATAATAGTAAAAAGATGAAAAACAAACAAGAAACAATTCAATCCAAATCTTCTTATAAGTTGACTATGATATGTGCAAGATCTTCTTATTATTCTACAATTTCTAGTTCGCTAGTTCAGCTATCAGAGGATATTGATTTTCTGTATAATGATTTAAAAAGCACTCAGAAATATAATCTATCTAAGAAAGAGTTATGTAATCTTCAACAGATATTGCTTTCAGGTTTTTACACTCTATCTCCGCTAAGGCTCAGGAGAATAAGTAGGGATGATCTACTAGAATTTTTATTTGCAACGCTACCTGATTTTCCTGACTTAACGTTTTATCCAAGCAGAGATAGTTCACACTATATAGTTGTTTTTCCATCAAAAAAAGAGGATGTCTTGGTGTTCATGGCATTGAGTATCCATTTCTATCGTTTGACTTATGGTTATGTGCCCAAGGAGAATTACAGATTATTAGATAGGTTAGGTCTCTTTTATTCTGGTATTCAAAACATGGGTAAGGTGAGTAGACTGTACCAGATTAACATGGATCCATCATTACAACTGATTCCTGAGAGTCTGGTTTTAGATGGTGTTAAGTCCTTTGTTGGGGCAGATTCGGTTTGTTATAAGCTGGTTAGTAGCTTTCTAAATCTCGAGACCTTTGATGAGGATGGTAGAAAGATATGCTTCGGTTGTATGCCAATTGTTGGAGAAATCAATAGGGTCTTATTCAATCTTACCTTAATGGAGTTCGACCGGCAGTTCAGCCATAAATATCCAGGGATTGCATTTGAAAGATTCATAGGTATGGTCTTTATAGCATGTACTGATGATCTAAGAATCGATGAATATCAAGTATTTGATATGATACAAGATCTCGGGCTGTCTTGTTCAATCGAGTATAAAGAACCAGGGCTAGAGCCTCTCTATTGTCGCAATAGGATGGTTGCTCTGGACTATGAGGGTAAGGTTGTCGTGTACAATCCTACAGATTACTATCCTACAGATTATGGTTAGTAGGGAGGTTGACAACAATTTAAGATAGGGAAAAAACATGCCGGTGCATTTCCATAGTTTATTTACTAGCAGGAGAGAGGAAGAGTCGCTATCTATCTATCCATATACGTATCAACAAATGTGGATCGGTCGATTGCCCCTAACCAGCAGCGGCAAGGAGGAGAAGACTCTAGAGGTTTGTCCCAAGTCATGCGAACACTCGCTGTAATCATGCCCTACCCGATGACAACTCAAGATTGGCAAGCATGTCCATCCGACTACTCATGGAAGCTTTGAACTTCTCCATGCGAAGTGGGTCTCCTTCACTTTACTAGAAGTTTTTTGATGCACGAGGAATTCTCTGAGAAAGGATTGGTAAGTAAGCATTCAGTGTGATTGGGGATAGGTTGGCACTGAGAATCGTCCCTTACCAGTGCTATCAAGAATAAGGATCTTCTATGAGAAATCCATGAGAGTGACTGCCAACATGAATGAGTAGTACGATCAACTGTTCTTCTGAGAAGTGGGCAACTCATGGAGTTTAGGGATTGCATGCTTGGGATTACAACGAGATATCAGGACTTTTATGCAGTTCATTGAGTCTCCACTTTCTTGTACTAGCTGACTAAAGGCGAGCTACTTTTGAATTCTCTAATTAACTAAGCTCTATCCATAGATAGTGTTCCCCACTGTAAAGAAATGCTAGCCCATGAATGAGGATCTATTTCCTTGGAGTCTTTGCCTTTAATAGTTTATAATATGATCTTACCAATTTGAAAGCGAGCTAGCGAAGTACCTCTTAGGAAAGCAGGTTATAACAAGCCAGTTTAAAAGTATGCTCTTGGGCTGTTTCCCTAGGAAGGAATATTGATAAGAGCTGGTGTTTTTCCTGCAAGTTTGAATGCCATTAAGCATTCCCCAGTGCTTATGCACCATCTAAAAGTCTCAGCTCCCTGTATAGTAAAACTATTAAGGTTACTTCTTTAATAAGCTTTTTCAAATTGTATAATAGCTAACCAACCGCTTAAAGCGGACTGCAACTGTACTTATTAGCTTTCCTCCAGCGATACTACAGATGGAATAGCTTCCCAGGCATTAGAGGATAAGCTTGACTTAGATTCAATTAATAGGGCATTTGCCCCGTCACTTGAATAAGCGGCAACCCCTTAGTGGCACAAGCCTCCTTTCCGGAGCTGTAAAGGAACTTCATTCCCATCTATTCGGCTCCTACCCGCTCCGACCAGGGGTTACCAATTCGTTATCAACGGCTTTCTTACAAGAAAATGTTATATCATGGGCTTGAGGTATCACCGTATAGATTTCCCTGTTTGGTACACATAGCTTTTCCTATCTCTCTTTTTAGCATTCCTTCTCTATAGCCTGTGTCTATCTTCTGTCAATTCCTATTCTCTATCTGGTCTAATCGGCTAAGTCTTCTATCTCTTTCGATGTAGTCGATGTCGGACTAGGAAAGCCAGTAAGGTCAAGTGTATTGAAGTTCTACCAATTCACTTACTAAGGAGCGTAACGAGCAAAATCTAAGGAGCTATAGTGTTGTTTCAGTTTCAGCCTTAGATTCTTTCTTTTTAGCATTCCTTATTAATCCTTTTTTAGGGAGATGTTGAGACTTTCAGGCTAGTAACAAAGTACCTTTCTAGGTGTAAGGATGCAGGTAAGAGAATCAATCTTAGCTGCTGTACATGTAGTAGCAGCATCCAGTCTAGCCTTGGTCTAATTCCTACTTAAAGGAGGGGTCTTATTCACTGTATGCGCATTCCCTGTATTCTATGTCCGACTATTCCACCTGAACCATATTAGTCAAGGGAGTAGGGCAGTCTTAGTGAAATTACCCTGGGGAAGATCTTATTAGCTCCTATTGATTCTAGGTTATATGCCGACAGTTCTATTGACAGCGTAGGATTTGACGATCGTAGTATGATTGATTCCCGACCGGGGAAGACTTCTTATATAATAGAAGGGAAAGCAAGCTAATTCCAATGATTCGAGATCTGGATAATGCATTGAGCAAAGCTGCTGAAATAGGACCGCTTGTCAGCCTACTCCTCCATTTATAGATTTCTATTCTATAATAGAAGAAATAAAGCCTCGAGCTATTAATTACTATGAGAGCTAAGCTACTCTTTTTGCTTAAGAAAGATGGTCATAAAACGAGATCTTTCATCAGCTAGGCCTGACCTGGTGACATACTCCAGATGAGTGGCCAATCCCTGGAAGATCCTGATTCTGATTCAGTAGTATGCCATATTGGAATGAAAGGAAAGTAAGCTGCTTCACGACCCTTTCACTTTATTAGCTTTTAGGCCATGCAGAAGGAGCTAGCTCGACCATTTACTGAGCTCTTTTCGAAATGGTAAGACTTTCCTGCTATATGAGAATGAACTCATTTCAAATGCTTCGCCTCTCTCCCATTGTTCCTTCCTCCTTCGTGCCCGATCCGGTCAGTAGGCGTCAGTGAAGTGAATGCTGTATGCTAAGAGGGGAAATGCCGACATCTAGCACATAGAAGAGCGGATTCGCTTCCTATTCCGATGAGATGTCAGTTCCTTTCGTGCAACCTGCTCTTGCATATGCCTCTTATTCCTCGTACAAAAAACCTATTTCATTGCCTGAATGGCACCGGCTCGATAAGGCAGATCTGTGGGAAGACGTCGAAGCGGGTTTAGAATCCGCCCCGGGGGAAATAATAGGTCAATCAGGTTCATCCCTCTTGCCAATACTAGTAGTCTTAGAAGGAGTTGCAACCTAAAGGGCTATTCCTGATCTTTCCTGTGATTCAATCGATTCCTAAGAACTTACCTCTCGCAAGGAACATCACTTTCGTATAGTTGAAAAACTCCCTTTTATTTCAAAATTGAATTCGTAACCACTGCTATCTCATGGAATAGGAATAAGCGCCGCTAGTCTTTCTTTTCTTTTACAGACTCCGAAATTTACTTCTTTCCAAAGGCTTGGCTAGCTGGAAGGCAAGAGCGCTATAAGAGGTCTTGAGGGTCGAAGGATGAAGGTCCGAGGCTACTGGTGGCCAAGCTTCTAAGTACTTAGCCAACGGATACGAATTCGAAAAAACGGTCAATCTCCGAAAGGCCTTTGCAGAGCTTTAGGGGGAATACTTTTGTGGTCTTTCACCTTCTTCCTTTTGACTGGCCAATATCTTTGAATCAGGGCTTTCGCTATTCCCACAGTCCCTTAGTCCCGTCGGTCTATCTCATATTCGCAGAAGAAGGAACTTGCTTAATGCCATGCCGGAAGTGTAATTAAGTAGGCGGTTGGTCGTATAAAAGTCTTTGAAGTAAGGTTCAATGCTAGGTTCAATGCTTAGCGTTTAGTTAGGATATTTTTCATACGAGTATGCCCTTATCCCGTAAGCCTGCCATCGTTGGAAGCCCCTTCCATTCGGCCCAAGCTTTCTTTCGATTACGTCTGCTTCCTAAAAACCTTAGTTAGTCGTTTAGTCAAAGCCGTACGTATGCCCCTTTCGAATCGTTCTATCATTCGAAGTAGGAGCAGGGGTAGCGGGCAGAGAATGGTATAGCGAGTTCATGTGCTTGCAGTTGGTTTACTACCATCCCCCTAACCTTTAGTCTCTGTGAAGTGTCTCTCAGGTATTGGGAGAACATCATGCCCCTTAGCTCGCTTGTATCGGATCAAGGGGGGAGCTTACTTCACTTGTTTTCTTTAAGTAACATGCCAGGAAAGCAGCTGATAAAGAGCGCCATCACCTTACTTAAGAAAGGGCTTATGCGAAAGAGAGCACCGCTTACCCGAGAAGAGAATCCGCTTTCCTTGTTTTTTTGCTTATTCCTAGCCAGAGAAATGAAACTAATCTCGAGATCCAGAAACCTATCTATACGCCTAGCATTAAGCTAAAGAAATATCGTTAGCCCTACTACTTTTATTGAAAGGAAGAACTTAGGACTTTGGGACTTACCCTAGCATTCCAATTGAAACTCAAGGAGATGGAACTAAACTGGCAATTTTCCTCTTTCTAGGTGACTAGAGGGAATGCTACTACAGATACAGCAACTCAATCCCGAGAGAAAAGATTTGTGAGGTAAGGTCTATAGACTGTAAGGCTGAAGGCTTGAATGGAAGAGCACTCCTACTTACTTTTGGGATAAATCCTAGACACCTTTGACACCTGATCTCCGGTAGGACTCTTATTTGATAGGCATTAGGGGATTTTAGGTTTTGGGGTTTCACTTGCAGACCCTGCATCCATAAGTCTCCTATCCTAAGTGTCTTTCTCTGCATGAATAAAGTTCTTCGACAGGACCATCCCGACCGAGGGCTAATCATAGATCTACTATGGTATTTTCTTCTTTTCTTGGTTCAAATCCTTTTCAGGAAGCATTATATTGAGTAACTCCAAGAGTAGAATCAGCAGCTCACCTCACGTTTTAGGAAGAAAATGAGGAATCACACGTAGACGGACCTGAGCATTCTCCTGCTCTACGGAGCTAGAGTTGGGGCTGCTTGACGCTCTTCTCCTTTCGAGTGAATTACTTATGCTCTGATGCCTTTGATCAAATGGAAGGATGGATGCCAGCCTTTAGCAACTTCGTTCGGTACATTCCTTCTACCCAGCTCTATAGATGAGAGACTACCAAACTTAGAAAGAGGGGTCCCTAGTATGTGATTGAGTCAAGTTGTCCAGTGCTTCTGCTGAGAGAAAGAGAGTCTATTGACTGGCCTACCTACGCCCGTACACATCCGCAGTTCTTCTCCCAGCGCTGTAATTTTTTTTGAGCTAGATCCGGAAATTGAAATAGGCTAGAGCTCCCTGTCCTTTTTTCTAAGGCTTTTTTGATCGAACTAGGAATCATACATTAGCTGAATGACTCGACAACCAGGTATTTCACTAACATGCACATAAGCTACCTATATTCTATATAACATCCCATCTCGTTTCATTGCCCCTGCATCCCGAAAAGATAGACTTCCTACTGGATGTCATACTAACTTGCAAGCTGTCAGCCTAGAGGGGAGGGCTCATAAGTCAACTAGCAGAGGGTGAAGGTGTACACTGCTGGTAAACCCTCTCTCTTTCTTCTCTAGGATCGAAGCTCAACTTGAATGAAAAGGGTATAGCTTCAAGCTTTTACCAGGTAATCATTCCTTCTTAGAAGAGTTTAAGCGCACTGGATCTCAACTCCTACACTGTCTCGCACAAAGATGTACTCCATCCAACTGAGCCAATAGAAGCGGTTAGAGCCGTTGGCTGATAATGGAGCAGGGAACAGTCATCACGAAAAGGTATCGAACAGTGGAAATACCTATCGGAGCACACTTTAGTATGAGTACTTGTCGCGAACTGGATTCGAACCAGCACCTCTGGGAGCAAAAGACAGGCCCAGCGAACTACCATTCATTCTGATCGCGACTTTGTTTACCCGGTTCCCCTCGCGGCTAAAGGGTACATCCGGGGCCGGTCGCATGGACCTACTTACCTTGCTTGTAGACCAGCTGCAGAGCTAACCCTTGTTCTATTGGTTTGATGCTACCAAGACGATTTCTTTATGCCCATCAAAGGACCTCGAGATGCTAATCCACGAAAAACGAGACGAGAAATTCGAAAGAAAAGAACTGATATACGGAACGAGGGCGACCCGTGGAAATACATCGGTTTCTTACTAGTGCAAAGGAACTCTTTCTTGGCAACTTGGACAACTTCTAACGATGTTTGTCCCGCATATCACTAGATCGATCGGTATCTTTACAAATTTCTAAAGCTTTCGTCTCAATTCATACTTAGCCGCGAGCAATCTACGTTTGTGATCTCGTATATTTTGCTTCTCCGACATCTTACTGACTTTCCCCCTCATCTTTTTGAAAAAAGCCGCTCCACGGTGGTAAAGTCTCATCTTGTGTGTTGGCCGAAGTTACAATAGTGACATTGAACCCTCGAATATGTTCGAAGATCTCGAAATGATCTTCCAGTTCCGGGGAGAATTCGCAAAACTCCATTTCCATCAAGAATTGAATGGACTTTTCCCGTATTTCGACCGGAAAATCTAACAGAGACATTACTGCGGAGATTCTTACCAAAAAATGAGACATTCCATGCCCTCGGAGAGTGCTTTGCCGTGCTAGGTCACTGACATATCCTTTTTTGTCTTGATTTTTTCCCAAGAATGGATTGGATCGAAACTCCTTTCCTGTCGAAGCCCTTTGTGTCTGTATTAATTTCTGACCGCACGGAATCTCCATAGCCAATTTTCCATTTTTTATTATGAAATCAGAGGGTGCTGCCTTTGGTACTACTCTTATTTTACACGATCCAGGAACTTCCATAACGTTGGCGTGATTCGGTTTGAGCAACGGATCCTGACGTGATACATCTTCGTAATGAAAATTGAGTGTAAACATTCTTTTTTTTTCTTTCCCAGTATCGATAGAATGAGCACTGTGAACTATCTGCTTCAAAAAAGATAGTTGTAAAAACATCAGAGCAATATATCGTAGTGTAGAACAGATTTTCAGTAATGGGGATCACATTAGTAGGAATATAGGCCAGTCTCCAGCTTCTATCCTTTTCATTTTTGTAGTGAAAGCAATAACAATAGGATTTCAATGATCTTCTTTACTTAGGTTTTATACTGACATATCAATTTGTTTTCTGCTAGCATATCATCCGCAAAGACATTCCTCAAGCATAGAATATCAGGATTTGAGCCCTTGAACTGACTTTTCGAACCCTTACATTCTAGAAAGCCTGATGGCATTGATTCAGCCATCATTGAACAGCTTTGAACCAGTCTGACATTCGATGAAGACCGAGCCAGACATTGGATGCTGCCCTAGCTGCAAGAACTCAATTAGCCTTGAATATCATATGATGAGACGTTCTGACTGCATCAAAAAATACTAGAAGAAAAAAACCAACACACTCCGCCAGCATCAACCTAAGTGTGGAAGGCGCCATTACCCTGGACCCAGCAGTTCTTAGACGACCACCTCCATCCTTGAGAGGATTCCCAGCATATCCGGGAACTCTCGATGGAGACAGGCATTGAATTAGAGCCAACTCGGCCAAATTCGTGGATTTTCTATGGAGAAGCAGTGGTTCATGGATGAATTTAAGGCCACACCCATGTGACATACTTCCATTTACACGAGGAGTATTTTCTATATAAAAAATCCCATGTCCGATAGTGCCTTTACCCTAGTCAGAATAAGAAAAAAGGATCCCTCTAGTATAATCACTAGAGACAGGCGCTAGTTATTCTCCCGGCTGAGTATATTTATCTACGACATTTGGCGTAAGATTCTACTCTTTTCAATGACAAATTGTCTATGCTACTTGAAAGGGAGAACCTGTGGCTGGATTGAATCCAATGCCCCGCAAACCTAAGGGTTCCTCCCTCATAGCACAGTCCTATGGCTTCTTAGAGAAGGGTAAAGGCACTCATAGCAAGATGAAAAACAGCAAACAGAAGACTCTAATCACTGGAAGGAAGCTAGGCAGGAGCCATTCAAAGCTTCGAGTTACCTCAGCTTGAGAGCGCTAGATAGAAGGAGTTCAAATGCATTCGATCCCCTATATAGATCCAGACGAGAAGACGCAAAGATGCTCTTATCATCTGTACTGCCTTTTGCATCTTCCTTGAAGGTTCTAGCAGACGAAGACGGAAGACATTGATCTAGTTATCTTTGTCTCTATCCTCTTTCTAAAGATAGATAAGCAAGGTTTTTCTCACTACTGGCAAGAAGCCTTAAGAGAAGAAGCTCTTTCTAGTGGAAGAGGCTGGGCAAGCACATCAAAGGCTGGGTTTTTAGTAGTTCAGGGTAGCCGAGAGCCCAGTAGAGAACTTTTATCTGACTAGGAGCAGCTAAGCCCCTACCTATATAGTCAAGAGGGATGGAGCCCCGAAAGAAGTAAGGCTAGTCGATTTCCAAGATTTTAGTAGCTCAGGAAAGGTTCCCGAGATTGGAGTGGGTCTATTAGCACTGGGACAGACCAGTTAGAAGAATCCTTATGAGGCTCAAAGATCTTGAAAAAAAAAGAACGAGTGAGGACGTGTCCAATCTGAACCAAGCTCAAAGCTAAAAAAGAATAAGGAAACACACTCTTTGTCGGAACAAGGAAGAACTGTTGACGTCAAACCAGCTTTTCCGCTCTTTCCCTCTCTTCTTTAGGGATTAGGGTGGTGTGCTCTTCTGAGTGGGTGTGTGTTGTGCCAGAAGGCATGCGTATAGTATAGAAAGATTCTCATCCAAGGACACCGGAATAAGGGTTTAATGACCTAAGTCTGGCTGCTAGAGATGAATCGATGTACTTACCTTACCAGCCTCATACATCTTCCCTGGTCCCTGCTCATTGCAAGGAGGAACGAAGGACTTTTGATGCTGTCCCAGAGCCGGCTTGGAGGGATCCCGATATCGATATGCTCTGCCGGAATATACAGATAAAATATGGATCGGATCATGGCCCGGATACACTCGTCCCTTCTTTCTCCGTCTAGATGCCCAGAGAGGATGAAACAAAAAAGGTTGAGATTCGCCGTTCATTGTCTCGGTTCGGCTCAGACTGGTCTGACTTCGGGGTTGGGAGAGATCGGAAATAAGCTGCCGTAGGCTTGGATGGAGCTATTTATGGTGAAGAGGAATGAGATGAAATGGTTCCGCATGGTTGTTCCGCACTTTAGTCTAATTCAGTTCCGTCAGGGGTTCTTTCGTTAGTTCGATGCAGATTCGTAACCATTGGTTCCAGGGAAAGAGGGATCACTAGCGGAGGTAGGCTCGCACTTAGATGTTCAATACCCGCTGTGCCCCAACCAAATTCAGGTGAATGAGCTGGTCGTTGCTTGGTTTTCCCCATCCTATGAGTCAAGCTTGGAGGGGATCTACCCATTGAAGATGCAGCTTCTCCGGATGGTGGTTCTTCCCCGCTAGAATGGGATTTGTCGGTGCCAGGTGGAATCCTTTGATTGAAGGTCAGGAAAGGAATACAATTGAGGTGTGGATTCAAGTAGTTAGTTCGCACTAGCTCGTACCACCTTGAATTGCAGTCGGCCTTGAAGGCTAGTAACTAGGATCAAGGACTAGGAAGGGAAGCTCTTCTTGTCCAACCGGTCGGGTTGCAGGACTGGTTGTTAGCGGAGAAGCCCAGGGAGAAAGATAGCTTATTAGAGCATTGGAGGTCGACGAATTCGTCTATCAGGCAATCTATCCTTAGCCTAAAGGCCCGTTAAAGCTCTAAGGTGCAGTGTGACCGGAGCGGTTGTAGAGTTTTGAAATGGGATTAGAGGCGACGCCTGAGTATGAGGAGATCGCACTGGATATGGCTACTCTTTACGGCAAAGGGGGCATTGCCCATAAGATAAGATAAGACTGCCTAGGACTTCCTATTATTGCTTCTAAGTGAAAGGTTGCCAGCAACAATATACTGAAGGCATTCAGACTCATTACCTTTCTTAGGTCTCATTGAGACTCCCTTTTAGAAAGAGAAATGAACAAGAACTTAACTCATCCGGAAACGTGATTCTATATCCTGTAAGCATCTGACAAGATCAAAAACCCTTTATCCTCTCGACGAGTGTCAGCTCCTTCCAGGTACGCTGGTTGGCTAGTGTTATGAAATAAAGAAGTCAAAGTAGAGCAAGTCCCACCTACCAGGTTAGCGGAGAGTGACTCACCTACCTGTTCTGAAGGAGGACTTACACGAGTAGTGGAAAGTACGATGCTAGGCGTGGAAGAGCTTTTTGTATGCCTTCTGAGATAAGAGCCTTCACAGCGGAGGTGAAAGCAAGATAGAATCGGGCTTGATTCCCCTTCTATGGGACAGTAGACAGGCTAGCTACTGGTGAGAAGCGATCTATCAATCCCTTCTCTTTAGGGCTTGGTATTGGAAAAGACCTCCTCTCAGAATTCTTCATGCGGCTATGGCAGATAACGGGCACTCTCAATCCAATAAGAAAAGTTCTAAAGCTCTTCGCCATACCTCTATCTCCAACAGACATTCATTATGGCAAGGCGTACTGATTCGATCACTTCCTGTAAAGACTTTCCTGTTCTTATGAAAGACAGCCGTATGTTAGGAAGAATTCAATCTCAAGCTCAAGACTTTACAAGGGGAAGGTAGCTGGTAAGCCCTTTTAGTCGATCTAGGCATAACACTTTCACCACTCTTAGGCAAGCGACTAAAGCAAGCCGAAATGTGCCGTTCATTCTAGTAGCTTAGACCTTTGTTGAGCCTCCTTACCTTAGAAGGACAGTCAAAAGCCGGTGCGTTGGTTAACGGCTTCCGAAGTGACTAATCGTAGCCAACTTATTCAAGATCTATACTTTCTCTTATTAGAAAGAATATGTATATTATTGCGGAGATGAAAGAAGTAGACGAAAAACTAGAGATGAGAGAAGCGAGCCCTGAAAGAGAAGGAGAGGAAGGAAACTAAGGGCTAACCCGACACCAACCCAATAGAGCTAGCCAGCAAGCTCAGGCTAAGAGATGGGTCAATCTCCATGCCCTTATCTTCTTCAAGCCCTTAAGGCTAAGAAGTCAACTAGCGGTCTAGGAAGGCTAAGAAGGCAACTAGCTGCTTAGCCGAACTCCTCACCTGGGGTGACGATATTCTGATTCAAGCTCTGAACCAAAGCTAATTCTTTTCTTCCTTTAAGCGTCAAACTTCAGATTTGAAGGCCTTTCCACTGCAAAAAAAACACTTGAATTAGATCTACGAAATGATCGACTCAAATAGATGGTCATCATAAGCTCTTTCTTTTCCTCCTCTTCCAGTTCTATTAATCAAAAGGCCATCATGGACCAAGATCCAAAGGGATCAATCTTTTACACCGATGTATCGTACTCTCTCGACCAGGTCATCATAAGAAAAGACTGCAAAATCTTTCCGAAGTGTTATAAAGAGGGAAGGCGCGCTACAACTAACATAACAGCCTCTTCCTTGCCCCCCTAAGAATCC
>NC_042378.1:260000-345000 GCF_051521515.1 Lactuca serriola | reverse complement strand
TCCGCCCAGACCCGCTTATAACAACGCTGCGCCTCCGGCCAATTATGATCCTCAGCAGCAACAAGGTGCTCCCAAGCGACCCTGGGGACCCAATAGAGCTCACTACCCGCCATTAGCCCTACCCATTCCTACCCTATTCTCCATCCTTCTGACCTGTAAAACCCTTTCTCTGCCCAGAGATCAACCACTCCCCTGGCCTCCTGGTCTCGACTATTCAAAGTTCTGTCCATTTCACCGATACGCAGGCCGTACCATCGAAGAGTGTCATACTTTGCGTGATGTCATCTAGATGAAAATCTTATCAATTGGAACGAAGTTAAGGCATACCTTAAAGCCGCCAATGTCACTGAAGCTACTGGGGATCTAGACTAATCCAATGCCACAACATCAAGGGGGACAAGTCACCACTCAGGGACCTACACCGGTACAAACTAATCCAGGACTTTCTGCCAGCGCTAACACCATCCGAGCTTGCACTGCCGCTCGAAGAGAGATGCCTGTGAGACCCTCTCAAGTTCTTGAATTCGAAGGAGGTTCTGAGAATTCAAAAGTCCGAAGTCACTTTCTTTGTCCCTAGGAATCTAAGTTCCAAAAGCAGACGAAATCGCTATGGAACCGGACCTCCTCGCTGCCGCTTAATTCATTACCAGGAAGAGGGAAATTCGCTTTTTTAGTAAGCCCTATTAGCTAGTAAGGGTGGGTTGAAAAGGTAAAGAAGGAAGAATCCGAACGAATGCATGGGCAGGTGAAATGAGCCCTTTTTTTTTAATACCCTCGTCACCTACTAGTGAGCCGGAAAGCTTAGGGACGCCTCTCGTTCCTCTTCCCCCATTTGACAACCGTATCTCGTTCGGATGATTCTCTGAAACCCCCTTAACTAAGAGAGAGAAAGGCGAAGGGAAGTTCGGAAAAGCCTAGCAGACGGGACTATCAACCCCTTTCTATTAAGACCTCGGCACCATCCTTACCCCCCTACGAAAGATTTAGCCCTATTTATTTATAAGAGGAAAGCTCCCAGGTTCCACATCTTAAAGAAGTGCATGACCAGATTGGAAGCACGGAGGTTCATTCGCAATGGGACAACTCACCCAGCCATGATGCATGACAGAAGAGATCGAGCACAAAATGGAGTTTCCCTCTTGGGCGAGGCTCACGTCCGGAAATAATCTTTTTCAAGACTTTCTCTCCTATGTTGACCTTTCTCTATATTACCTTATTTTTTAATTCACTTGAAAGCCCCTTTTCTGGTAGACCTGGGCATGTTCCATGGCGCGAAGTCTCTTCTCATCTAATAGCTCTCATTTTGGGGATATATAAAAAGCTCTCTATCATCCACATCCAAATCTTTTTCTGGGCCCTGATGTTTCAGGGAATGGCGGAATCCGTCTCTAGCAAGTACGCAACTGGCCTTAAATTGTATCGAGAGGCCCTTCTCATAAGATGTTGTAAGGGCCTTATTCGACGAAGCTTAAAGCAGACATCAAGAGCTAAGAAGGGGGCCAACAAGCCCCTTTGAAGCTAATGCCTTAGAAGCTACAGGACATAGAAGCAGGCCAACAAGTGGATTGAATCTTTTCCAGTCTAGAGACTGGCGGATTACCTTCGAAACAAAGGATTGCAAAATTCCTTCTGCTTTGGACAAGATAAGTGGACAGATGAGTTGAATAATACAGGGACTGATAAGCTAAGCGAGGTTCCCCTTTGAGATCTCCCAACCTAAAGGCTTTATTCAGAGGTGGGTCTTTCAACCGCCTACTCTTTCGATGAAGGGTGCACTACAAGAGAATCGGTACTAAAGATATTAAATGGGGGGATTTCGCCGATATTGAGTCGACTATAAACTATTCATCTTGCTTGGAACCGTCGTTGTGTATGGGAAAGAGGGCTTCTACCTATGCTTGGTTGGGAAAAGGGTGAATGGTCCCAAAAGGGACGGGAAAAAGCCACTAGAAAGAACGGGGGGTCATCCACCAAGTATCAAGCTGGGTAGTCCACTTTATCCGTGACTCTGAGTACAAGATTTCCGGGATCAAGAAACTAGCAAACAAATATGCTCGGCTGGACTCTTTTCTCGTATGCCCGGAAAATTCAATTTCGGTACAACTCCGCTTGCTGCAAAGCCTTTATTTATCGTCCAAACACTCCAGATCTGCACTTCCCTTTACTCCATAGGGCCGAAGCCTTATTAAGTTAAGAATTAAGAAGGGCTTTTTTTTATAGAGAGAGAGTCAGGGGCGATCTATATTGCTTACCACAGCTCTATTCCCGACTTGAAATCCATAACGGACTTTAAGAGAGGATGAACATTCCCGTTCTATAGGTAGCACTGCCCCTATTAGATTAGAGAAGGGTGAGGGCCCACTTCCTTCTGATCTGCTAGCACTGTGAATTACCTTAGACCTACGCAGCAGGAACGAGATGGAGCACCTACTCTACTGGTCGTCTGCTCTCTCGAGGTCGTCCTTATCTAGGTACAAAAAGGACATTACGGGATATCTCCAAAATTCGATGTACTTCGTGCAGGACACATCTCATGTTTGCCGAATCTAAAAACCATCGCCTTTGCATCCAAACACTTCACGGCGGCTATGATCAGATCCCAGTGTTGGTTCACTTTTGACTTTATCCTCCACCAAATCTTCTGATCTCCTGTTCTCAATGATGTTAAGCAGCTCCTGATCGCAGCAATCATGCCTTCGAAGGTACGTTTTTTTCATTCGGGGTCTTACCTTGGGGATAGACGATGGACCCGCCATTCGACATGATGCAGCATTTTGAAAGAAAATTCCATCAGATAAAAGGAGTTTACATTTCTGACATCTCTTGACACCCTTACTTTTAATAGGGGGCCTTGCCTCATGATTTTCTTGGCAAGCATTTGGCTGTTGACGTGTCCTCCGCACCCACTTGAATGAGCTTGTTCAACAATGTGTGCTCCTTATTTCGGAAGGGCGAGTGACCTTTTGTAAAGGACATCTCCCAAGATCACAAATCGTCGGGAAAGTTCCCTCCGGGCTCTCCTCTGACCACGAGTGGCGTACTCCGGTATGAACCCGTCTTGAGGTAATTGTAGAAAGAATAATACCATGGTTCCCATCGTCCTCGTAATCTTCCTCGTCTTGACTGGTGATAGTTCATCATGTTCCAACTCCCGATAGTCTTCATCCAAGAAGAGAAATGAGTCCCGTTCGGCGGAAGGGCTCTCTGTGGCTCGGATGTCGATGACAAGCGACTCTGTGCTTCGGTGTACTAGCATGTGTACTAGAGCGGCTGAGTATGAATTCCATAAGGGCTGGCGAGTCAGCCAAGCGATTTTCTATTCTCGGAACATGGGTGAAGGTGATCTCCCTAAAGCGCTTGATCAGGTCAATGGCAAGTTCTTGGTACGATATGAGTTGGGTCTCTTTGGTCTTCCATTCTCCTATACCTCTCTCTATAAAAAAAGCCTTTCCCCTTTTAAGAATACCCACGGTAAGCATCCTGCTCTCGATCCAGAGCTACTGCTTCAACAATCAACTGAGCTTAGGAAGTCAGGTTAAGACGTCGACTTATAATTGGTCTTGCCCGAGGAGATGAAAAAGAATTAGGGCTTGCTTTCTCAATTCACATCTATGAGCGATGATTCCTCTATCTCTTGCTCGCTTCGATCGGACTCTGGCAGCTTAGGGAAGAATGATGGCTCGCTAACAAGGCCCCTAAATGACCGCTCAGAAGGCCTACCTCTTTTTTTCCCAATCTCTCACTCGCTCGTCCCTCTCTCATGAAAGATTGTCTCTCCTCTCCCGGCGGCTTTTAGTCATGTCTATAGCCAGTTGCTAAGACGATTCCCACTCAAGCATTCTCATTCAACGGTCTATCAATGCTGCCTTATTTAGTTCAAAATTACTTTCTTTCTACTAGTTCTTACATAAGCAATTTGCAGGAAGTAAACGAAGTCTTTCCTTCCGAAATCCACTCCTGAAGTCACGTCTTTCAGTACTGGGACTGAAGTCAAGTACTTTCGAGTTGCTCTTTGCCCAAAGCCCTCTTTCCGACTTAGAAAGACCAACTAACAATAGCTTTAGCATCTCTTGAGTTGGAAAGGTCTTTATAGAGCTAAGGGGAAGGTTTGGAACCCTAGTAGCAGAATGGAATCAGCGGGCTGACTTCCATGCTAACACGAGTAGTTTAACTCAGCATTACCTCGTAAGGTCGTTTTCAATTTTTTTTGCTTTGCGAGAAACTTTTTCAAAAGTCTTCAAATAGCCATTGCATAGTTTACGAATTATGCTTAGTAGGGACCTAAACACAGGAATGGTTCAGAGTCAGACCACGCCTTATGACGAAAGGGGGAGAAAGGACTGTCGATCTGTGATCAAAGAAAACTATACCTGAAGAATGGGATACAGATTGACCGGCACAAAAGCCATCTCTATCAATCTACGCTCATTGATGAGACGGCGACATAGAGAAGTCACCCCCTTCTCACTTAAAAGTAAAGAAGAGATACAAACTTTTGAATCTAAATTTGGTGGGATCGAGGATGGAATCGAATAGCGAATGCACTTGACCGACCCGCCATCTCTTTCCTTCAATAATGCCTTCGCTTCACTTCAAGACGCTATTTGCCAATAAGAAAAAAACTACCTGAATGGAAGAAGCCGAAGGGGTGAACGAGCGCTGCGGTAACGAGCTTTCCTTCTGCCGGCCTTTATAGGAGTAGGGGAGCGTGGTGAGATAGATAGACGTCCAATCCTGCAGCAGCTAGTTGCTCGGCCTTAGTCTTGGGCTGATCTCACACTTCAATCAAGCCCTTCGTACTTCGATCCAATCAATCGATCGATCAAGAGGCTAATCTCTTTTGTTTGGGCCGGTAGCTAAAAGAAAGTCCTCGCTTTCTCTTGAACAAGGGAAGGGCAGCATAGCATTAGCTTCAATTAAACAAGCTCAACCTTGAGAAAGGTGGTAGGCCGAAGAACCGTTGAACGCTTCAACTTGGCCACTGAAGAAGGCGAAGGCTGGGCGAGAGACTAGGCCAACTTACTGCTTACTGCTATGCCATGGTTGAAGCTTTAGGCTCCATAGACGGAACTATGTATTAGGTATTAGGGAGGGGAGGACACCACTCAGCACCCCACGGAGCGGTGGGGTTCAATGCCTAAAAAAAAAAAGAAAGAAAAAAAAAGGGGGGAAAGATGACTCTATGGCTGAGGGGAGGAGAGAAAGAACGCATGCATGGATATTCTGTCTGTCGGAGGTTCGATAATCTATGAAAGGACATCTAAAGCTAAGGTTACGAAGTAAAGGAAGTCCGAGAGAAGTGGTGATCTCATCTTGCTTGCTGGGAGAGAGGAAGCTTCCGGACCACCTTTTCCAGCCAGATAGCGAGCGATCACTCAGCAATGAACACTAACTGAAAGCGGCCGGGAATGAGTACCTATCCCTTACGGGAATCGAACCCGTGTCTTCGACATGAAAAGACGATGTCCTAACCACTGGACGAAAGGGACCAAAAAGCCATTCTTCATATACCGCTCCGTGGGCTCCGAGAAGAGAAGTGGTTCGTTTTCTTTCTATACGAAATTAAAGATTTCGTTTGTGTTCATGTTGGCGATTTCAGATGTAAATTCGGCGGTTCGTCCCCCCTTCCTACGGGTTCCCCCACCCCCCTGAATAAGTAAGGCCCCGCTCTTTCTAATAAAAAAAAAGAGGGGCGAAGCGCCCGTTTGAAGTGGCGAAGGCCTATGCTACAGTAAGAAAAAAAGTAGGTTTCGGTTACGAAGTCACTTAGTCGAACTATAAAGAAAGGGAGGCTAAGGTTACGAAGTAAGGTCAACTGGTTAAGGAAAGCTCAGGTTATGAAAAAGTTTAGCCGTTAATTAATTCAATTAAGTAGTAGTGAGACGTCGGTACGGAGTTGCGTCAGCTGTGGATATAGACTAGGCTAAGGGGCGGACTTCATCTCTTCTATTCTCTTCACTTACACCTTACACTTCTGCTGAGTCTAACGAGGCTCAGGTGCGGAGCCTTCCACTGTCACTGTGGACCGAGACTACGCAAAGGTAGAACATCATAGAAACTTCGCTGACTTTCTCATAAACCTTGATTTCGCTACGCTCAATAAGAAGCCGGAATCGCTTAAATTGGTTCGTGTTCCGTTTCCAAAGTAAGTCGTCTTTACCCAAGTGTGAACTTCAGACGACTCTCAAGCGGTTCCATTCCTTCTTACTGTACTTATGGGTCAACCCAACCCGAATGGGAAGAAGGGGGTCAGCCAAACAGCGGTCCACTTTGTACGTTTGCTGAGCAGACCAATCAGGCATTTTTTTTTATAAAAAGGAAGGGAACTTCTCACCGAAGGAGGCAGTAGGAATGAAGGAGGCGGGAAGCTACCGCTTCTAGAATGGTTGCTTATCCTTCACTTTTTTTAGAGCGTCTCGCTATTCAAAAAAAAAGGTTTATGTAATCGGAAAAATGGTTACGGTTGCGGAAACCAGAGAAAGTCGGGAACCATCGGTTACCTTTTGAATCAAAGTAGCGACGAGCCTAGTATTACGACTACAGGGGGAGAAGCAAAGCTTCGTAGACAGCTTCGCTTCCTCGTCGCTTCTTTCTAGCGACCAGCTTCTCAAGTGGGTGGCTTGGTAAGCAAGCTACCTTCAGCATCGGTAAAATCCCTATCAATAAGAGGCCGGAATGGTGGGGAAGGAAGCCCTCCCTACTTCAATGAAAGGGGGGAAGAGCCCTTTCACAGCCGCTCCTCTACAACTACCTTTCGCCCAACATGATCACGAACGAAGACAGAGAATTGCGTAGATAGGAGGACGAAACGAACCAACCCACTTGTCCTGATCGGAACGATTGAAGAAAGAAAGAGAATGGTGTCCCCTTTCGCCCAGGGGACATCGTCGGAGAACAATGCCGGGGACAGGGTGAGAACCTTCCGTTGCTTACACCCTTTAAGTGTTGGTTCTTCCGGGGAGAGATCTGGTTTCAAGATCTATGAACAAGAGAGATCCCTAAATCTCCATTTGAAAAAAGAGATGAATAGATAAGGCGAAGCCAGCTGAAGGAAGGGCGCTAACGAGCAAGAAAACGGATGCGCTAACGCGCAACGGCTTTCCTTTCTCTGATAGAGGCTCGCTTCTTCAATTCAAGTTCAGCTTGCTGCTTTTCATTTTGATAGGAGTAGGTGCTTGCTGCTCGCTCGCTGTCTACTAAATGAGCCTTTACTGCCCGCCCGGCCCCTCTCTTTAATCTTAAGTAAAGTTCAGTCAAATCAATGAAGTGAACAGCCCAACCTCTTTGTTTGTTTCACCTAATTCGGAAAGAGAACAATAGACTTGCAACTATAGTCTAGGAAAAAGCTTCTCTTTGATAGCGGTCATAGGGGAGTTCAGAAAGGATCTGATCGTAGATAGAGACTGAAACCTGTGCGGGGGTAGGGGCGGATGTAGCCAAGTGGATCAAGGCAGTGGATTGTGAATCCACCACGCGCGGGTTCAATCCCCGTCGTTCGCCCATCAATAAATGGACCATTTGTTACGGAGACAGAAGACAAACCTAGAAAGCTTTTTTTCTGCAAGTCATCTCGAGGCTTCAAACGCATCCAAGCAATTGGTATCCGATTGAAGCATAGAAATAGATTCGCGTCGCCTACTTGCTGAAAGCACAAATGGAATGGCCGATCATGAATTCTATGAAGTTTTTAAGACCTTCACTTTTGACTTCATAATGAATTAAATGAACCCCCGGATGAGGAGCAAATCTCCCCTCCCTTTTACTAAACCATGGGGAGCCCCTAGTAGTTTACCGGACAAATTGAGTTGTCGTGACGAGACCTTTCTTAGTGGAAGATCGGAATTCTCTTCATCACGAGACTGATCGGATCAGACACCCGAGAGACCTCCACAATTGAGTAAGTAAGAGGACAACAAGCAAAGAGTTATGCTTTCATTTCTTTGTTGAGATTGAAATCAAGTTCTTTAAAAAGGGGGTAGGTATAATGAACGCAGGCCAAGTCAAGAAAAGGACTTCCTTACTTTTAGTCTTAATTACTAGTAGTTTGAAGCGAAACCGGTTTTTTTTGGCACTCGGTTCCTTCGTCTTAAGTAAAGTTCAGTTGACTTTTTTGATTCGGAACTCTTAGTCGAGCTGATGGCGAGATCTTTTTTTTGTTCGAGGTTCAAGAGGAAGAAGAGAAGAGGAACCCCCGCCCAATGGTGCTTTTACGAAAGTACGGTCACCGGTGGCTAATACCTTCTCGACACTATCGAACCTGAAATCCACTCTCAATCGCTCTTTTTAGTTGGCGGGCAAGGGTTGCCCAATTTCTTAGCCGATACCGGGACGTCTTTGCTTGGTCATATAACGATATGCCAGGCTTAGATCCAGTCCTAGTAGAGCATAACTTTAATAGAGGTCTAAAAAGAAAGTCTCCAAGCTCCATCCCGACTTGGAGTTTTCAAAGAAAAAAGGAAAAAGCGGCCCGCTGAATTAGGACCTTGGATTATTCTGATTGGATCTCTAACCGTCCCCGTACCGAAAAAGGATGGGAAGGACTTTTCTTTTAGAAAGCTAAACTAAATCAGGCCTGTCCCAAGGACGATTTCCCACTCCCAAATTGAGATGTCGGGGTAAAAAACGCTGTCATTTATGGACGGTTTATCAGGATACAACCAAAGACGGTTGGCCGAGAAAGACCAAAAGAAGACTTCCTTCATCACGGGGCGGGAAACCTTCTGTGCAAAGGTCATGCCATTCGGCTCGGCCTAAAGAATGCCGGAGCAACCTACCAGAGGGCTATGACGGCCATCTTCCATGAGATGATGCATAGACTATGTGGATGACATAGTAGTCAAATCCAAGACAAGGGTCAATCACATAGAAGTCCCCCCGATTAGTCTTCGAGAGGCTTAAAAAAGAAAAGAACACGGAGCGGTCAAATCAAACTCATGGGTTGGTTAAGCTGAGTAGGCGGTTGACTAGGCCTTTGCCTTGGCATATAGCCATGTTGGCCTTGATTTGGTGGAGACGGGCGAACCCGCTGAGACTGTGGTAAGGTTGCCTGAGGTGGTGGAGCAAAAGAGACCTGCATACCCTGAGTTGATTGGGGAAGAGCTGGTTGTTGCAACATTGGTACGTAGGATTCCGAGAAGAAAGAGGCGAGCGCATCGAAGTTAGAGAAAGGGCTCTCACAGACCCCTAATCTCATCCAATAAAAAGATATGGGATATGGCAGTCTATTGTCCTTCCAAGCTAAAATAACGAGTTCTTATTGCAGCAGGATTGTAGCGGTTGGCTTTCATGCAGGTAGCCGTAGCTTGAAGACGAGGGGCGGTGTGGTGTAAGGGTTATGGCGAGTCAAGCAATGATCGGAGAGGGAAGCTTATAGGCTAGCTAGGTTTTCTTTTTCACTGGCTTATGGTCTAAGGGTACCCTTTCCGCCTAACCATTGTTTAGAAAGTAAAAACAAGAATTCTTAAATTGTTTAGACTCAACTTTGTTCTTCGACTTCACTTTGTCTTCGTTTAGTCCAGTTCAAAGTTTAGTGCAGCCATAGGACAATGGCATTTTCTTAGCTAAAGGTAGATCAGAAAATGAAAACTTTTACAAAAGCCCGTATTTCGCGACTGTAACAAATGCTTATCCGGTGCAAATCATTTATCCTACGCACGACGTCAACAAAACGAGGCATGAGAACCAAAGCGCAGGCAGGGAGAGCCGGGCCAACTACTAATTATTAACCGTCCTTTCAGTTGGGACTTTCAAGCAAGCCTTGCGAAGGCAGCCTTCTCGCGCATCAAAGACTTCATTTCCCGCAAGTGACCAACCGAAGCCATGCAATTTCTTATATTATAAAAGGAGTGCTAGAATGTCTTTTCAATTGTAGGGGCGCGTTAGCGCTAATATAAAGCAAAGGGCTTTTTCAGCTGGATCCAGAACGAATAGGAGATATATCAGTACGCCATCCACGGGACACCTTTCGTAGTGAGGGAAGTCCTCTGTTTTTAGGTTGACGAGCTACTTTAGTTTAGTTTCCGAAAAAAGCATAAAGCCCGGTATTTTCGTAAACGTAAAAGAGGGACGAGTGACAAGGGACTTGAGTGACTCACCCTAATCAATAAGCGGGAGCAGGTATCGAGTGTTGTGAGGGCTTTTATTTGCGCGTTAAGGGCAGTTTCTGTTATAGCACTAGGAATCGGTGCCGTTAGTCTAAGCTAAAACAGAGGGGCTTTGGAATCCATTCCGTATTCCGTACGCTAGGAAGTCGATCTGAACTGTAATTATAGCCTTCGCTTGAACCGAAGAGAGCGATGCGAACAGTTCAGGAGGCCGCAGATCAAACCCTTAGTTCAGTGCCGGGTTTCATAAGTACTCTCGGTCAATCATATCATTCTCCAGACGGGATGGGGTGTAGGCACGTTTATTGGAGCAGTTGGGAAGAACACCGGCCTCTTTCTTTTTTCAATCGTTAGAAAAAGGAGCTTGGTCAGCCATGTTCCCTACGTACCCTATCGTTATTCCCATGATTCCCCGTTGCACCTATTCTCCGCAACCGTCGGTTCAGATCTATCTCGGGTATGGTCACTGCACTCCAATCGTTGTATCTCCAATCTCTGCCTCGGTTGGTGGCACCTATGGTTCTGAAGGTTTTTGATTCCAAGAAAGATAAAGAAAAGAAGAGGATTTATCCTCTAGTTGCGAAGGATACTGCTTACTACAGATTCGAGTGAAATGGCTGGTGGTAAGCGTGGTAAGGTCGCTGCTAACGAATGGTGGGTGCGTGGAGAATGCTATGGATTCGAGCTCCATTTCCCTCTCGGTACTTAGATCTTCCTCTAAAACGTCTCCCATTCCTCTTTCCTTTGTTCCGCCGACTACATTGATTGGATACCGCTGGGCCTGCCTACGCATAAAGTCTAAGGATTCTCCCATAAAGCCATTGAATTGCCCTTGGTTGTCCTACCTTAGATCTTATTCCCACCTTGTTCTATTGCTCTTTCTCGATGGGGCGCTAGACCTCATTCTCTTTGAGACGCTTATTCAATTGATAGTGGCCCCTCCTTACGTTACTTTAATTCGATGGGGAGGATGGGAGTAAGGAGCGGGTACGGGAGCTTGACCAGGAACAAGATAACGAGAAGTGGATTTGCCTGGGGTGGGCTCACTTTTCTGCCTTTTCCTCCCACGATTTAAGGATTGGCTCAAGCAACCTATCTTACTAATAAGAAAGTGGCTGCTAGTTGTAGCGCCCCTTTATAAAAATGATATTCTTCTGCGAGACTCCATCCAACCAAATCCCATTTTTGAAGGATGTATTCTCGGAAAACATCATCGCGAAAGCTTTCCGGTTGGAGGTGAGCTAAAATGGAATGACGGGGATTGAATGGCCTGGAAAGCTGGTAGGGTTTGGGGCGAGCTGTGGGCTACATTAGATATGGGTTGAAATGGCGAGAGCTGAGATGACGGGAAGAAGCAGACCCATCGAGAATCGAGGAATGACCATGTACTCCTTCCCTTACGGGGCTCATGGAGTAGCGTATTTCGAAAGAGGAAGACGGGGGGTGAGAAGCCATAGCAAGATTATATGCATTTCGGGCCTCAGTTTCTGCATCATGATCCACCTAATATGGGTATTGTGACTGGCATATGGATTTTTAGAATTGTTGGAAGGGGACTGATGTTGATTTATGAAGGCGAATATTGGATAACTGAAGTTAGGAGGATTGTAGAGTGACAAAGGAGCTACTTGGGATTGGAGGAATGCCGAACGCATTGCAGACATGCCTTTGGATATGGTTTCCGCTGATTGGATTAGTCTGACCATCATCTTCTCTAACCTAGTCAAATAAAGACTGGCATTCATCTCCATAGCCCTTTTTCTTTAGCAGTACAGGCCGGCTGGTCGGGGTTGTTTCCCCCCCGCTACCACAAAGATCACTGCCCAGCCACCGCTCGAGGGTACCTCCGCTCCCCAACTGAGCAAAATGGATCAAATTCGCGGGAAAGGAGAGATAAAAAAAGGGAAGGTTCTGCTGAGACTCAAGTTCCCCTGCCGGAGCTCCCCGAACCTGAAGTAGAAGTCGAGGGGCTGCTCAGTGAGAAGAAGCGTCAAATGATTCGGACAGTTGTCGCGCTGGCGGAGCAGGGAGCCTACAGGGAAGATTGGGGCAATGAGGAGTTCGACGATTTAGCCCATCGACTACATCTATCGCTGAACCAACTTCCGAATCATCTACCGAATCGCATAATCAACCGGATCCACCTAAACCTAATAAATTTCCTCTAGACAGAATGAGGCTCTCGTTGAGAGATCCATTAGTGATTGGCCCACCCCTCCTGGCAAAGAAAGAAAGGCAGGTTCAGGCGATTGATCAAAAAAAGATTTCCTTCCCTTTCTTTATGACAGAGCAATTGAATGCAATTGAATGCAGCGGTGCAGGGCCTCTAAGATTATGAATAAGCTATTCATTTTCCGTCCTATTGAATAAATTCGGCATGATGGTAGTAGAGTAGTCGATCTGATCTCGCGCGCGGGCGGATAGAAATGCCTATAGATGAGGTAGGCGAGGCTAGCTTGCCGGCAAAAGGCGATTGTCTTTTGTTTGATGAGAACGAGAAGGGCAATTGACTGCAGGCCTCTTGGGTGGGGGCAACTGGAGGAAGACAGCACGGGGCAAAGCAAAGGGCAGAGCTTCGAGTGACTTTTTTCTTTGCTCTTCGACAGCCCGTCACTCGAAGCTCCTCTGTCGCGCCCTAGCCGAGCGGTCATCGCCTGCACAAGCAAGCAGATTAGCTCCATCATTCCATTATTGTGCCGGCAGGCCTGGGCGAGCGAGGTAGGCTTAGATTAGAGGGAGGGGGACTGCGAACGTCCCATGAAGGGGGAACCATGCATTCCTCTCGGGCTGGGCTCTCGCGTGTCCGGGGTCCGATCAGATCAACCAGCGACCGGTTTACGGAACAAGGAGTTAAGCAAGGGCCAGGAGATTGATGAAAGAAACTGGCCGAAGTCAGTGTTGTGTTCAACTCCGCGGTTGGAAGGATTGCTTTCTGCCGTCTGTCTTTTCCTTCTCTCTCTTCTCTTAGCAAAGTAGGCTCAAGTCAAACTTTTGGCTTGCTACAAGCTGGGCTCAGGGACTGCAGTCAGCCGCTTCCCCTGTAGTCGTCAGCTCGTTTTTGACAGATCCGATCGGGTGTTCATAATCTGGAGTAAAAGGATTCGAACCTTTGCATGCCGGTACCAAAAACCGATGCCTTACCACTTGGCTATACTCCATACGGCCTGTTTTGGACGGTAGAACGGGGAGAGGGGGAAGGGGGAAGCAGGGCTCGAAGAACGAGCCGAGCCGTGCAAGGACGCGGGGATATAGCAAGTAAGCAGAAAGGTTCTTTAGGACCGACTACAACAAGCTCACGACTCTAATAGAAAGAAAGGGTAAGCTCTCTGCTCTATTTGCTTGCAATGCTATGCCTATCAAAGTAGGCGAACGCTTCTGTAACCTTAGACTCGTTACGCTGTTCGACTGAACTCGTTGGCTCCACGTCCACCGAAAGTAGGTAACCTTCGTCACCGTTGGTTCCCGTAACCAAACCTTTCTTATCTTTTTTTTATTATGTCTTTCTTTCTGAAGGGCTTGCGGTTCATTACACCAAAGGCTTTCAGTGAACTATTGAAGCTATCGAGAGAGTACCAAATGCTGACGGTAACGAAGGGGCCGATGCGGCCGGTTACCGGGAAAAGGTTCCCGGGAAACTACGTTCCCTTTGTAAAGTAGGCCTTTTTATAACTAATTAGAGTTGACATGAAATGGATCACGGAAGAAGACATAAAAGATGAATGAATGATTCAATCCCTTCCCACTCACACGGGTTCTTCTATTGAAGACCCGGGCGTACATAAGAGCGGAACCTAGATAGAACGCGGAGCACCGGCCCCGGCCGCCGATACTGTTACCATGCTTACCAGCTCTTACCATTGCCGCCTATAGATATAGATGGGAGGTAGGCGGGGCTAGCTTGCTTCTCTTCCCCTAACCTGCACATCTTATGTGCGAATAAAAGGAAGCGAGCGGCTCTTCGCTTAGTAGACGGCCGCCGGACGACGACCCCTTCTTGTTCTCGCCCAGCCGCTTCTTTTTTTGTTTTTTTTTCTTTTTTGAGAATCCTAGACTAAAGAAGAAGGCTCCTGAATCAGCGCAGGGAAAAATCCGCAAGCAGGAGAACTTTACTAACCTGCCGCCGGTTACTTTATCAGGGCTCCGCAGGAGAAGAAAGAAGGTCCGGGTCCAATTTCTAATGAAGCGAAGGTCCCCCTTACTCCCTATTCTCTCTTCAAGCTTTATAAAGCTCTAAGAGAAAGGGTTGGTTAAGAACTATTGACTGTAAACGATAGCAGTTACAGTCACTCAATGGATATGCTCGCCTTTGGAATGAAGATGGATGAACAGGCACTTGAGCCTGGAACTGATGAAATTCGGGGAAAACATGGAACCGGTCACTATACCGGGGGGGCGAGACATGACCGCGACTTAAGATTCAAGTACCGTTGAAAAGACTAAAGGAACGGGGGAATGACTACCTGTAATAAAGCACAGGCTAATACGAGCCGACCAGAAGAAGCAAGGCTTTAGATTACCAGATCCTGGACACAATCTTCCTAGAGATGGAGAGCCCCTGCCTTTTCTAGCCTCTCCTTCTTGCTTGCTTACCTAGCTCTTGTCTTAGTGACTCTTCCTCTTTTCTAGGTTTTTCTGAGTGTGAAAACGGTAGATTTTTCATTTGCCAATGAATTGGATCCGCCTCGATTCGATCAATAATGGGATTCTTGGCTAGAGAAAGGTTCTGTGACATGGACGCCCAGCCCAACTCGGTCGGTCGGTTGGCCCACCTAAGATATTAAAAAATTATCGATCGATTTGATCAAATTTGAAAAAGTCTTTCTCACTATTCAGAACAGTGGAGCTTTCGATCAAGATGTTCTCGCCTCCCCCGTTTGGGCTCTCGCTCGAATCGGAACCTTTATGCGTTGGTAGGCTTTCGACTCAATCTAATAGCCTACCTATCGGGCGCCAATAAAAGAGAAAGTTTGCGCATGGGCTCATTATCTGATGCAGAACCGATGCGAGAGGGAGAATCAATATGGGAGAAGCGGGGATTGAGAGCTTTCAAGAACCAGTGGAAAGGAAAGACTTGTTCCCTGCATTCCTTTCTTTCCAAAGAGAGTCATTAGTGCTAGGGCATAAAAGCTTTGATTGAATGAACGCCACCTTGGTTGTATTGTTTTCAAACAAATCCAATGTTGGGCCAAGCGTTGCCAGCCGGTAATAGCCGAAGGCAAAAAAAAAAGGGGGAGATAGAGAAGAGGAGATTCAGAAGAGTCACTCCACTCCATGGATAGTGCACACAGATTCTTCTTTCATTTGCAATTCCTTTCGGGTCGGAAACGTGGGCTGCTGGTGGGGCTGTGCCCCTTCTCCCTCTTCTTCCGCTTTACAACCGGAATAAGGAACCTTAGAATTCACCCCGATTCAAAAATGGGATTTGAGAGGCTAGCGAATCGGAATTGTATGGAATGTCCTACTCCTGCCCGAGCTTTCCGATCAACCAATCCCCTATTTCATTTCAGGGACATCTGTGTTAGGTAGGCCCAGGGATCACTGATTAGTCGAATGAGCCCATCCCTCTGGCCTATCATTTGTTGGTCGATCCGGCTGGCGGCTCCTGCGTCTGGGGCCCCTTTATACTAGTTTGCTGCTAGGAGTCCCTCTAGTCGAATCCATAATCCATAGAAGTCCCAATAGAAGTTTACTGACATGGCTCTTCCATCGGCGATCTACTGCTCCCTCTTAGTTGCAGATGCCCATGCTTTGATTCGAAAGCCCTAGCCAGTGATGAATCCCCAGGAAGAGAGGACTATTGAATTCCTCCTCCCTTCAGTCCAGTTTGAACCCGTCCCAGCAACGAACACCTTCCTACTGCAAGGCTTTGCTCTGCCCTTCCACTAGAATCCACTCCGGGTCGGAGGAGCAGCTAGTCCAACTTCTTGAGCAGCCGAGATATTGAAGAACGAACATTTGCTTGAATTCCTTGCCTCACCCTGAGATGAGAGGGAAGGTCGATTTGACTCGAATCCTGGACCTGATCTTTAATCCTACACCGGTTAATGATGCGATGGGAGAAGTTTTTCTTTTGTCATTTTTCATCAATGCTGGCCCAGTCGAGGTTCGTCCATGCCCAATCCCAATGGACAAACCTTAGCCCCTAGCTCTATAATCCACCCTACCCAGTCCCTGAAAGCCCTCCCGGGGGCCTAGCCCTCTTTCTTCGAGTCTTAAGCGGCTTTCATCGTTGACGAACACCTGCGCTAATAAGACAAAGAGGGAGTCTATGCCTTGAATGAATCAGTAAAGTAACAACGGATTAGTGGAATGAGGGATCAAGAGACAGATAGGGGGAGAATGGCAATCATTGGTGGACCTTCCCTTGAACGAGTCACGGAGCTCTCAACGGAGTGGTTTAGGTTCTGGAATTCCATCTCTAGTTGGGGCTTTCGGTTCGAAGGTTATAAAATGTGGTGCGGGTTCATCTCTCTCGACCAGTTCAGGTTCAAGGGAGGGTGATCGAGGGGACCCAGACTTGAGATCTCTTCTCTATGGCGGGAGGTCTCTTTCGTATCAAGAGTGTTTTGGGGAGGCCAGGGAAGACGGATTGGATCGAGAGGCGATGCTTATACCTCTTCTTTCTCGATAGGATTCCCATCATTTGAAGTCTCCGGCGAAGGAGATAAGGGCGAGGGACCGAACATGTTCTATCCTCAACCTCCATCCGTCATTAGTAATCTCAATTCGCTTTTCCTATTCACTAGTACAATGCGCGCTACAACTAGCAGCCCCTTACTAGTAAGGGAAAAGGCTAGCGCGCAAGGGCTGATGAAAAGCCAGCAACTTGTTAGGACTAGGTTTTGGCTTGCCCCTTTCTTCTTATTAGGAAGATAGGTTTGGAACCCTATACAAGGGGCTGCTTGCTGCTCACCCCTATCTCTAAAGGGGCGCACACTCGTTACCACTAAACGACGAAGCCGGGAGCGGAAGGAGGGACTTGAACCCTCAACCTCAGCCTTGGCAAGGCTATGCTCTACCAATTAAGCTATTTCCGCCAGCTACGGTAGTGGCGAAGCACTACTGAGCAATTCACGTATCACTTGATACGGACGACTTCTGTTTTTCCGCCGGACCACAGTCTTGACCTCCGATCGAGCTACGAACACGAGTAGGTAGGCTAGGGGGGCGGCAGGGCTGCGCCTTTTCAATCAATCTCCGGCCGCTCCGCTATTGGTGCGAGCTGTAAGGAGTCTTGATCTCGAGTCAAGCTGGGGCGTCATCTGTCTTTTAAGTTAAGTCATTTCCTAAGACGGCTCCTCTTATTCTTTCTACGATAATCCAAACTGCAGCTCCACGAGTCTGCTCGGAACCAGTCGATTCCTGAGCCATTCGTTCTCCCCTCTCGGTTGGCCTTTGCCAGCCACTAGAGCAAGTAAGAGAACCTACAGTGAATGAACTTAAAGAACCGCAGATTTTGACCGGATTGTACACCTTTGTGTCTGGCTATGTATATGGATGTGCATAAAGAAGGGACGGGGCATCTCTATCCTTTTTTGGGGGAAGAGAGAGGGAAGAAGCTGCAGCGGCACCTCACGAACTTCTTACTGGAGCAGTACTATAGGCATTTTCGAGTGTTTGGATGCACGTCTTTTGTTCATATTCCTGCGCAGTTAAGAGAGAAATTGTCCCCAAGGAAACCACTTGTGTCTTTCTTGGATATGCTCAGTCCGGGTATAGACGCTATGACGTGAAATCCAAGAGACTCGATGTATCCTTGAATGTTCTCTTTAATGGGGGCGCTTCTTTCCTTAACCTAATTAATCAGCCCCGGGGGAGAATGATGATGGAGATGTATTGCGGCCTTCTCCTGTTCATCAACTCTAACCGCATTCTTCTGCAGTTGATGTTACGGATCAGCCTCACGCTTCAAGCCAGCAGCTTTGCTCAGCATCTTCTGCCGATTGTCAGCCTGTTCAGCTGACCTCAGAGGATTCCAGTCACCCGGCACAGCATGTTTATTCTCGGCAGCGATTACAGTCTCTTTCCCAGGGTCAGACTACTCCATAAGATCAGCAGTCTAGCCCAGTTGCTTCCCTTTTAGGCGCTTCCTCTAGTTAAAGAGTGAATTCAGGAGTTCCAGGCAGGCGATAGGGGCTTCGGGGGGATAACATGAATCGTATAAGCCTGAACCCTCTTAGTTATGTGCTTCCCCCTTCAAGAGCTGGGCTACTACCCTAATCAAGTTCTTCCTAGCGTATAGTATTGGGCAGATTGAGTCTTTCTCTAATATAGTACCTAATAGTTAGATTAAGCATTAGGCGCAACCTCGACTATAAAGCATCCCGTTAATCTCTTCTCTTTCTGTCTTCAAGCTTCAAGCTTTTGCCTAGGAGCTCGGATTCCAGTCCTCTCGTTAGAAGGCAGCATAGTTGGAATTTCTTCCTGCGGCGAATAAAGGAAGAGAAAGGGCTCTCTAATGCCTTATTTGTACGATATGATGCAAGCAAGGAATCCTATTAGAGTGATGCAAGTCAGCCTATAAGATGAAACCGAAGATACTAAGCCTGGAATCAGTCGCTCTCTATGTAAATTTCTCTTTAGCAAGAAGCCCTGTGAAAGCTATCAGATAATGACTTGATAGAGGTCCCTCGCTGACGCCTTCATTTTTCTTTTTTTCATCTCTTTATGATATGCTATCTTCCTTTAGCCAGACTTCCCGCATTACTGTGATCAAGAGGAAGCGCTAAGGTCTATCCTTTCCTTAAGTTAAGAGTGAAGGACGGATACTGGCTCTTTAGGACTGATAGTAGCTGCTCTTCTGGTAGTATAGCTGGTAGCTCTGCTTATGCTAGCTCTCTTCTTTCTTATGAGAGAGATTCGCAATAGGGGCATTTCTCTGTAAGAAGAAGGCCTGTTACAGCTATCAGATATAGGGGATTTACTTCACCTTGAATAACTATCGAAAAATGGCTTTCTTTTCAGCCGCTTTCATATTTCATTAAGGTAGTTTGCTTACTTAGTGCTTTCGCTAAGGTGACGACTTGAATGACACTTTAATTGTTGATCAGAGGAAAGGGAAGACCTCGATAAGGAAGAAGAACAAGAGCTACATCGGCAGGACTCTCTGCAAGTGGAAGGTCGCATAGGGGCTCTCGGGAAGCTCTTTCCTTTATACCAGAAGGAAGATGGTCGAGGAGATCAGTAGCTAGAAAGCTCCTTTGGGAGAGCAAGGTAGCCAAAAGTCTATTAAAAGTACATCACTATTAAGTCGACTACAGTAGTATCATGAGCATGTAACTACATCCCGGAACCAAGGAGAAGAATACTCTGTAGTAGCAGCAGCAGTGGCCGAGCATCAGTCATCAAGTGAATCAGTAGATGCCCGCGCACGTGAGCAGCAATCACTCCATTGCAGCAAGACAAAAGTAGCATATGTCACATGGTAGATCATATCCAAGCAGAGGTGCACAAGAACGAGCACAACTTCACTCAGAACTTGTGACAAAGACTTGGTGTGCATCAGAACACGACTGAAAGCCCTTGCTGCTTCTTCATTCCAGGTGAAGCTATCTTTATTCAATTCAGTAAATTGGTCAGTGGCTTGCTGATAACCCCATACCCCTTTCAAAATTTTCGGTAATAGCCTGTTAAACCCAGAAAGCCTCTCAACCCCTTGACAGTAGTGGGTTGTGGCCAGCTCAACATGCTGTCAATCTTGCTTTTATCTGCTGATACCCCTTCACTGCTCACCACATGCCCGAAATACTCTAACCTTGCCTGACCGAAAGAGCATTTCGATTTCTTCACAAACAACTTGTGTTGTTTTAAAGTTTAAAACACTATCCTCAAGTGTTGCAAGTGGCTATCTAGGCTGTCACTGTAAATCAAGATGTCATCGAAAAAAACCAGTAAAAATTTCCTCATATAATCCATGAAAACCTCATTCATTAAAGCCTGAAATGAGGCTGGAGCATTAGTGAAACCAAAGGGCATATTAACTCGTAATGGCCCTGGTGAGTTCGAAATGCAGTCTTGTGTATATCATCTTCAAACACCCGAATCTGATGGTAACCACTTCTCAAATCAAGCTTCGAAAATCTCCTGCTACCATGTAATTCATCAAGCAATTCCTCAGGATGGGGAATTTATCTTTAATGGTGATGGCATTGAGTGCTCGATAATCCACGCAAAATCTCCAGGTATTGTCCCTTTTTTTCACCAGCAACACTGGAGAGGCATAAGAACTCACACTTGCCCTGATAATACCACTTAACAGCATCTCCTTGACCTGTTTTTCTATCTCTTTTGGATGTGGGGGTATCTGTAGGGCCTTACACTCACAGGCTCACTACCAGGTTTTAAGGGAATGTGGTGGTCGTGATTCCTCTTAGGAGGAAAAGGTCAGGCTAGTCGCTAAAGGCTTTGGCTTTACTCAAAGAAAAGACTTGATCCAAGGAACTATACAAGTATGGTGGGAGGCCTAAAGTCTTTCACGTTGACCCGGCCCGACATGACGTTTGCTGTGAATCAAGTCTTTCAGTTTATGCATGCTCCTCGACAAGCACATCTACAAGCTGTCAAAAGAAGACTCCGATACTAAGAGAACTATTTGCGATGGGTTCTTCTACCCAAATAACTCCTATGCAGATGGGGCTGGAGATCCGCTCCTGCTCTGCGTGTAAAGTAAGACAATGAAAAAGAAGGCTTCGCTTTGTTGCGACTGCCGCCGTCTTCGAGTGAAATATCGTTTTAGTAGTCCCGGTAATGGAGTCTTTCGAGATAAGACTGAGGCTTATTTTTTCTTCGTCGTACGTGACTTTGTCTCAACCGGTAGAAAAGAAGTTAGAAAGAGGAATTGACCTCGAAACTATATATATGAAGGGGCATGTTCAACTTCAAAGACCGGTGTCGCATAATCAGACTGAATGAAAGTTAGAATCACTGACAAAGTACTTTGGTCTCTATTTGTCGCTACACAACGAATATTTAGTCTCAAGCTTCCTGGAGATACTGGATAATTAGGAACTGCGTATCGCCTAGCAGCTAAAGTACTTGGTGAATTAATAAAACCAGTGATGCTGATAAGCGCTTACACTTTTTTTAGAATATAGCAAATAGTCTGATTTCTTTCCATATTGCCTATCAACTGACTAAGATTCCATACCTATCCTGGATTTGAACCTAACTTCTCAACAGACTTAGTAGAGTTCACGACCCTTGCCACTATGACTCCAAGAAAGTTTACGAGGTCAGTGAGCAGTGTCGGGCTTTCTTTTACCTCCTTTGCCCATTAGTCCGTAGTTAGGGCTTCTTAAGACAAAAGAGACTGATACAATTGCATAAGTAGTAAGGAATAGTTTGATAAGAACCAGAGCGGATAGATGGCAAGTAAGACAGTCACAGCAGGGCTATAACCAGCAACCTTCGGTTGATTCATTGAAGTTTAGAGTCAGTGTCTTTCTATCGAATCTGAGTTACCGGCTCTCATTTGAAAGACCGTCCCTATGACATGGTCTTAAAGCATAGTTTGGACTGCCCTAAACTTTAAAGTCTTTGTAAAGGATGAAGTTTCCTATTTCCTCGCCTATCCCTGCCTTTGACCTCGCACCGATGGCTATTGCCAGCTAACGCCCTAAGTTAATAAAAAGCAGCTGAAAGAGAATCCTAAGCATGATGTCTATCGCAGGGCCTTCAGTTCGTTCGCCTTTTAGCCCTTTTATCTATTATGAGACTACCTTCGCGCCTAAGCTCTTCAATTAGCATTCTTATTCTTTCTGTCACCTGCTGGAATATTCGACACGCGAGGAATAGCGTGAAAGGACTCTAAACGACTGGACAAGACAAACTGAGGCTTATTGCTCAATGGAAAGTGAACTACACAAGACGAAATCATAGCCCAATCTCTTTGCCATAGTAGGCCCGATTTTCACCCCCTTTGGCAAGACGAAGAGGGACAAGAGGTTATTCATAGTAAAGATATGGAGAAAGACAGACAGTCGGTCCATCCCCGACTCCTTAAGTGCAGATGAGGCGCGAAGCGGCGAAGCAAGTGAATGCTAACTTTGGTAAGGTATGGAGTCCCTAGTCATTCGATATTCTTTTCGCGACAGGGAGAATTCATTCTTCTTTGGATGGACCAACCCAAACCCTAGAAGGCAAAGGCTGAGAGACATCCATCTCAACACATACACGAGCAAACATGGGATGAGCCAAGGCAAGAGTGCGCTCATCTGCACGAAGGAATCGTCCAAAGGTTCCCACAAGACCTTTAAGGTATGCAGGACTCAAAAATGGCAAGGGAAGGTAGGGAAGCCGAATCCAAACAGCAGAGAGAGAGGATTCATATCTAGGATGAAAATCAGGCGACCAACGAAATAACCTAAACAAGGAGCTGTCAATAATATGAGATTCCCTAGTCCAGGCCTTAACCATATCCTCATGAGAGGAAAGGTGGATCATCACATGCCTGGGATCCAAAAGCCCCACCACCGCAGGCTGGGAAAGCCCCCAAGAGGTATTAGAGAAAAAGTAAAAAAGTCAACGTTGCATCTGCTTGTCTCATTATTGCCGAGATAATGGCCTACTTCTTCACATCCACCGCGCAATGCATGCAATTATTGATAGACAGAAGAATCATGGTATACACTTTACTTGCGTGTACTAGCTAAAGCGTTACGTATGTCTGGTGGAGATCATATTCACTCCGGTACCGTAGTAGGTAAACTTGAAGGGGCAAGAGAGACCTCTTTCAGTTCCTTTTCCCTATCTCAGAAGAGAAGGAAGGGTAGTCAGTTGGTTAACTTCCGACTCCTATACTTTCGTCAAGCAATTAGATCATTATTAAAGGTAATCTCTGTTAAGATAAAGGCAAGGGTTGGTTTTCGCTTGCTCTTTATCGCACTTGGTTATTCCTCGTAAAATGAGTTTGGGGAGGGACTTAAAAGTGAATGCGATCCATTCTTTGCTCTCCTCAGCATTCAGAAGATCGCAACCAGACCCACTCTCGCCCTATCTCATCATCCCGGATTGACCAAATAGCATACCTGCCTGCACGCACGAATGGCTAGGCGATCAAAAATGCCATCTTCAGCCCAAGTTTGTCCATGAAGTGCATCCCTGTGGTTCCTACGCGCACCACTGTCGTATCCATTCTTTTCATTCCAGAAAACGAAAGTGTGAAGGGGCCCACCTCACTCATCCCATCTCCCCTTCCTCCAACTGCGCTTAGACCGACAGTGGCAAGAGCTTCTTCTTTGTTCACAGCTTGAGCGGATTCGATTCCGAACCTTTTTTTTGAGTAACTATAGTGATTCCTTCCCTTTCTCTTCCTTCTTTCCCAGAGCTACTGGCTCATTTCACTCTCTTTAAATAAGAAAGACGGGGAGTCACTGGCTTCCTTTCCTCCTAACCAACTCGCTACAGGGTCTATGTAATTGAGCTGGTTCTGTATAAGCAGGGGTGGGGATGACGCTCGTATCCCGTAACTTGTCAGTAGAGTCATTCATCCCTATCTTGGTTGCATTCTTTATCCTGGAAAGCTAGTCTAGTCTCCGCCCCTGTCTCTGGGCAGCCTTTGATCATCTCGGTGAGCCTTCCCCTTATACATGAGAGAGGTCGTGATAAGAGTTTCCGAGTGAGGCGAGGGGCTCCTCTCAATCGACGAAGGCTTGAGTCCCCTACGGCCAGTACAATGCGCTAGTCGCATCTTCTATAAGGCTGGCATCTAATATAAAGAAAGCTGTCCTTGTGGACTCTGTCTCATCTTTTTTTATTAACTATATTCATGCTTCATGAAAAAAAATGAAGCAATCCGCTTCGCACCTTTATCCCTTTCTTTTTTGGGGGAAAATGCATTCTCACAACTTCCTATTGAATCAAAAAAATGCCTACACCCATGCTCTCTGGAAAAGTCTTCTCCAGAAGTTTTATACTAAGCCCACTTATTCTTATCCCCCTGTGGCTGCCTTTGCTTTTCCCACAATCACAAGCCCACTAGGCATAAAGAAAACAGAGGATCCCCGTGCCAAAGCAGGCATCTTTCTTGGCTATCCTTTTGGCCAAATCTTTTCTCTCTCATATATGATTCTTCTTTCAAACCATTTACACTTCCAGGAGTATCAGCGCAGCTTCGATAGGACAAGGTTTGAAGAGCTCTTACGCGGGAAGTCTTTCGCTCTCTCTTATTCAGTTCGAATCCTCAGTTATTTGATAAAGCTAAATTCGAGAATAGAATAAAGAATCGAATCATAGAGTTAAGATCTCTACCGAAAGGGAGAGGAGAACAAATCAAGATCGACTGACTTACAGGAAAGAAGCGAAACTCGACTGCTTGGACAGAGTGGGATAGATCTATTGCCAGAGGTGGAGACGGATAGGTAGCTAGACTTCCAAGTTGCGGCACGAAGTAGCGAAGACTGTTCAGTTAGATTTTTCAGATGCTGGAGTGAGTTCTTGAGAAAGAACAGAACTAGACTTCAAAGGATAAGTCGGAAGAAGATCAACCGAGAGTCCCCGGCTTTCATATGCTCTTTATAAAGTAGTTTGAGGGCCTTAAGAAAGGTAGACCGTCGGGGTAAGGAAAGGGTCGATGTACATTGATTTTTCATATATAGAGAGATTCCCCTGTATAGCTAGCCTTCTTCTTCAGCAGATACTCTGCGTAGTATACCTATGGGCGGTACATTTAATCAAACAAAGCCTCTCGACTTGCTTGTTGGTTCGCGGGTCTGCTTCTCTTTTGATCCGCGGTCTGCCACCGATAGGTGGCCGATCGTGTTTCTTGAGAGGGTTGTATCCAAGTTATTCGACCAGGATTTATCCGAAGCGGTTAGTTTCCTGTTATCTTATCTGGTGGTGAATTTGATGCCCCGTGGGTGACGACCCCGGGCTCTACTGTCAGATTTCTGAGTGGGTACCCGTTGGGCTATCTTGGCGCATGGCCTCTTTTCGCGTTGTCCCACCACCTAATTATTTGGTGGTGTGCAGAACTTGTGTACCCGGGAAGGGTGTTTACCAACTACGCCGTCCCCGGGGATGACGTAGTAATCGCGGATGAGAATGTCGCGACCCGTTACAAGGAGTCCCTTGACCTCCTGCAGGTGGTTATTTCGAAAGAGAAATCACTAATATCAAGGAGTGGGTCCGCGGAATTCGCGAATAACTTTAGGGTTCGAGATTTGACAGTCGATCTCCCCCCGGTATCCATTAAAAAGCGTTATTAAACACTTTCCACCCCTACGGGTTGATGGCTGTTGCTCACCGTTATTCGGTGCGTGATTTCCGTTTGCTTTGTAGGCTGGGTGGAGCTGGATATCGTGTTCTTGCAAGGCTAGACCATAGGCGCCCGAGGCGGTATTCCCATCTTGTGGTTATGGGGCTAAAATTGCTCTCTCCTTCTTACCCGCTTGATTTCTGGTTGGGTAAGGGACGACCACTCAGTCCAGAAGCTCATGGGCGTTTGGTGAGACTCCTTCGAGCCAAACTTAAGCCCCGGGAGCTGATATTGCCCCCCGATGAGCTGTTCGAGACTGAGGAATCTAGATATTTCCTGGAGTACTCTCTCCTTTATGGATGGATGCGCCAGTGGTTAAACTACCTTAAATGGTATCACCTTACCGCACTTTCCCCTTGGGTTACCCTCGAGGAACTGTTTAGCGGTCCGGTTGTCTCGCACTCCTGGAGGATGGTCGCGGTGGACGAAGACCTCGTTCGCTTCTCTCTGGAAGTTGTTTATAGAAGTGCGCTTTTCAAGTTCATTAATCAGGCTGTGAAGTGAAGGTCACAGGGGCTATGAGACCCGGCGTAGTAATTTGGAAGCCCTAGTAGTAAGCAGAAAATGAAAAGCTTATTCATAAGCTCAAGATAGCCAAGATGGAGTAGGGCTAGTCTAAGACAAGACAGACCGATCTATATTCTCCTGCTCGCCTTTACAAGGTTTCCTACTCACTCTATTGAGTTACAGCCGGGTTCTGCAAGGAAGCATCTCGACAGGCCCGCAACCAGTGGTTGATGCCCCACCCGAGCTCTCCATACTCTATTTATCAAGGAGAGTTTTACCAACCCTGCCATCCTAGAACGTTAGCGTACAAGAGGGGCATTTCTCAATTGAGTTAGTCACACATGGAATCTCAGATGTGGAAGTTTTCTTCCGATTTCTTTGGCGTTTAGTTGGCTGCACTCTAGGTCTCACCTAAGATCCTTAGTCTATCCGAGGCTCTCGTTAACTGGGGCACGATAGAACCGATGGTCAGTACCTCTTTACTAGGGAAGGGGTTCCCGGGAGAGAGCTCTGGTTCGTGCGCATTAGAAGTAGACATGAGTGGTTGTCTTAGCGCGCATCGGAAAGACCTTGCCTCAGTGCCTTTGAGGGATTCCTTCTCGCTTGCTTGCTGTCTAAGCTCTTCGATCCTGCCCTGCTTTGATTCTTGCGCTTGCTTGTGCCCCCTTCTTTCTTTGGCGCTTGCCTGGATCGCTATCTTACTAGCAGTAGTGCTGTTTTCTATTTGAGCTTCCCTTTTTCCTTTTATCGAGCATAATGATTCGAATCGGGCTTTTTGGTAAAATTCTTTGCCGAAAGAGTTCTCCCTTATCGGATGGCATCAGATGCCGGTGGCGGTTAGCGTTCTTTATGGGTATTATTCGGTGCCAGTGGCCTCTTAGCTTTGTGGGCGATATCGGATGGTTGGTATCTCACCGCATAAGTGTCAGGGATGGCGTAGTTCATTAGTGCTTTCCCGAGGATGTCTGTGCGTGCTCTCCCGTCTTTAGTCTTTCTCGGCGTCAACCCCAAATACGAAAAAAAGAATTTGAGCATTACCCGCTCTATCAGATAGGACGACCTACTCCTTAGTTGAACCAGACTTTGCCACTCACCTTCATCCGAAAAAGAAAGAGACCGCACGAAAGCAGTTTTTCCTAAACGGTGATACCGCCAGGTTTGAAACTTCAATCTTTTAGCAGCTTGTGGGGCCTGGCCTGAAGGTGATATTAATACCACTCCGGCCCCTGCAGCCCCCAAAGTGCTAGATCCATCGAAGTAGAGAGTCCACCTCTGCAAAGGCGAGGACTTCTTCATCGAGCTCCACTGGTTCGAAAACATTCATGGCATGATCTGCCAAGAAGTCTGCAAATGCCTGTCCTTTGACCGCCTTCATAGGAACGTACCGAAAAGTGAACTCGGATAGCCCTAGGATCCACTTCCCAATTCTCCCCTTCAACACGGGTCTGGTCAGCATATACTTAATCAGGTCCGTTCGAGCAATTACCAACACTGTTGTGGAAAGGAAGTAGTGTCGGAGCTTGGTTGCTGCAAAGTAGAGCGATAAGCACATCTTCTCGATCGGCGAATAATTCTTCTTAGGGAAGACCCTGCTGAGATAATACACGGCCTGCTCCTGCCCTGAATCAGATCGAATTGGGGCATAGGGGATGATTGTAGATAGACCATCAGCATAATCAATTCTCGTAAACCAAGAACCATCAAGCAATTTCATGCTTTTGTTCCTAATTGGGTAAACCGGCTCATTCGCCTTTACCACTCCACTCTGTTTGTAGGAAGGTACTTCCGGCCCTCCTCAAGGATACCCGCAATGATTGGGTCAAGATTTTTAGGTTGTGATGTAGGAATAACCATTTTCTCTATACCCCCCATCTGTGTATAAGGGTCAGCAAGCTCCGAATCCCGTTTGTTCCTTTCTTGGGTCAAGGAGCAATTTCAAACATTTCCATTTTGATATTGGATTTCCCTTTTCAAGATGTCTCAGAGCAAGCAAAGTCTGACCTTATCTACTTATAAGCGCAGAGGGAAAGTAGCAACTTGATTTGGACCATAGGGGGCTTCCTTCCGAACTACGGATAGGCTACCGGGCTTTGCACTTCGGCCCGTGAGAATACCGTGCTCTATCTCTTCTCTCACCCGACAGAGAACTATCGTCTCGCTTTCGCTATTTATTGCAAAAAAAGAAAAGACAAGGGGGGGACATAAAGGCCTTACCCCTGAACATCAAAACAAGCTAGGGAGCTCTAAAAAAGAACATGCCTTGGCTATGAACAGGCTTTTTAGAATCAAAAGGAAGAGACCCTAAGCTATTAAATAAAATGGAGTCTGAATGAGTATGACCATAAGCAGCCAAACAATCTGCAGCTTTGTTGTCCCCCCTAAAGACATGAGATAATTTCGATAAAGAAAAATGTCCTTTCCCAGCAAGCACAACTCACTAGCATGATCCTAAGAAAGCCACACTGTGATTTTGATTTGGCACCATTAAACCAGGAAGCCAAAAGATGGTGAAGAGAGGAGCTTTATAAAAGAAATCCACATTGAGACTGGGAGAGAAATGAGACCCTATTATCCTAGGAATATCACTTTGAGAGAGGTGATCCACTCTTTCTATGCAAGGAGAGGAACAGCAAACACATTTGGAGGCAAAATTCATTCCAAACCTGGGAAAACTGCTATCAACAGCAATGGCATTCTTAATTAGTCTTAGTTTCCACAAAAAAACACCCATTTTCAAGGGCAACCATTTGTTCCAAAGATTTTGATAAAGAGATCTCTAGCCAGTCTCTTCTTTTGAGAGGACAACTCAATCAACTCGGCGGATCCCCTCTTGTCAAAATACTGAAAGCGAGAGTGAAGCATGTGTTTCGTTTACATTCTAACTATTTTACCATAGTTAAGAGAGTCAAGACGATCTTCCTTTTCTTTTGCCCTAAGCCCCAGTCATCCGTGGAGCCTTTTCATATCATAGCTAGGCCTCCTCTTTTTCGATGACTTAGGAGGGAAATTCTCTTCTCGCAATTAGGAGTCAGTGGATGACATCCCATTCTACGAGTTTACTTACGGCTGGAGTAAGCAGAGAGTCAAAAAAGTCCAGGGAAGCTTTTCAAGTAGGATTCGAACCTACGCCCGACTAGTCAGTTACCAGCCGACCGCTCTACCACTGAGCTTGAAATAAAAAAAGGGGTTTTCCGGTGATTAAGGTAAGGTCTTGGGTCGAAAAGTAGGTATAAAGATATGCATATTTGAACAAAAAATGTAACTAAGCCCTTATCAAAAACAACTATTCCAAAGAACCGGTTTCAATAATCTGAATAAAGCCATTATCGTCCACAGATATGAAAGCCCCAATACAAGTAACTGGGTCGCCCCCTGGGACTAAACACATAACCTTTCCAACAAGACCTAGTCCATTCAAGAACTCCTCCCATTTGGGTACATGAAATTCCTTCCATTTTACAATCCCAAGAGGAACGCTAATTTCATAATCATAACGAGCGTGTGGCATTTTTATAAACTGTTCTTCGAAAGCTTGGTAAAATTCATCTAAAAAAAATTGAATAAGACGGGAGCTCTAAAATCAATAGTTGGTATTCCTTCCTTAGACGACCAATCTTTCCCAGTCTTGTCTATAATGGGCGAGTGAAGAAAGGATGATACCTGAAAATCTTTTGATCTTTCACCACAGATTCCAGTTTAGACAAAAGACGCGAACGGGAAAGGATATGCGTCTGCAATCAAAGTGGATACTTGTTCTTGATGGTTAGGTTACCTTGTTGAGCGCCCGATAATCAATGCCCAAGGCTCCCTTTCTGGAATAAAACAAGGGCTCCCCAACCTTTTCCCCAGCAAGATAGGGAAAAAGAGCCTTGGAGGCTGGAATATAAATAGGAAAAAATGACTTCCTTCAATTCTTTCCTGAGTTCAACCAAGCCCCTTAACTAATAGATGCTAGTTGGGGGGGCCATCTGCTAAACCCAGCCCCACTCTAAGTAAGTTAAGGGGCTTTGGCTCCAGGCTCCAACTTGATCTTGTGGTAGACTGGCCCTCCTAGGGGGCACTTGGCAACTCACTCGTGGGGCATGAAATCCCCAAATTCCTAAAGTACTTGCTGCACTTCTTGGGAAAGAAGTCGTCTTGGTATTGGATCCGCTCTTCTCTTAGCATGAACATGAATTCTATTCTATTCGTCTTCTTTATTCAGCCCCCACCCGAACCATTCTTAAGACCACCAAGCCCTCCCGAATGAGTTCTACTATAGAAGCTTTCAACGTAGACCCGGGGACAAATCTTTCACTCACTGAGAAGTGAAAACCTGTGACTAGATCGTCCTGAAGACGGATGCGACGGGAAGAAGTGGCATTTGGAAGTGTTGCTGACTTAACATTTAGGTTTCGGCATAACAAAGCTTGCACTGTCTTTTCGCACTTAGGCGCACTGCGTGCCATTGGTAATGATTCTACTACGGTGCCACAAATTCGCAAGCTGATCCTAAGTAATCGTTGTTGTTCATTGGATTCCGGAGGAACTACTTCGTTAGGATTGAGGAATTGCTGTGATTCTTCCTGAATAGCCTGGATTCTCCCGTCGAGAGTCTCTTTGAAAGTCTTACCTAAACTCTTCCGACTGAATATGATAAAGCCTATAAAACAACGAGCTACTATCATTTCTTCATTATAGATTGAGATCTTCTTCGAACTTGATGCACAAATAGATAGAATAGCAGCAAATAGCATCTTTCTAGCCTGCATATTCGTGGAACTCAATCTCATTTAGAAAGCCTTCTCTCTATCTTTCAGCAACTGAACGGGAAGTGGTTTAGGAAAGGACTTTAGAATCGGATGCGCTCGCCCAGCGAGAAAGGCCCTGACCCTGCCAACCAAGTCAAAATAAAAAAGAAAGAAGAGAACGAAAAGAGAACTTCGTATTTTGCTAACTCTCTAGGAGTCATGTTTAACCTTGAATGCTATTAATAGATTCTACAGCAATAGTCCCTCGGACTCGGAAAGTAATAACGAAAATGGCTAACCCAATAGCAGATTCCGCAGCTGCCACCGTTGGAACCAATGAAGCAAATGATTGACCCATCATATCATCCGAAGAAACGGAAAATACCAAAAAGTTCGAATTCACAGCTAATAACATTGATTCAATTGGCATTGACATAATAGGAATATTTCGTCTATTAAGGAGGATTCCCCGAATACCTGAAATAGAGATGATCATAGAAAATGTGAAATATTTGATAGGATCCGTTTCGGGAACGTAGAATGTAAGAGAAATTCAAATGTTAGAACTCCAGAACCTCATTAGAAAACATAGTTGATTAAATCGAGGAGATTGTAAATCTCTTCCCATAACCAACTATGAGTTCCATTTGATTGTAAGTCATAAAAATCCCTGACTAGGCTACTTAAATCGTCCGCATTTACAGCCCGAACAAGGTCCGCCATGGACCATTCGGGAGGTAACTGCCTTTCGGTTTCATTTAGTAATTGGTTTAATGTATGACTTATGCTTTCCAGGATTTCCGGAAATGGTGGAGCGCTTTGCGCCTCTGACTCAGTACTTGATAGACTATCTAATGAAGAATCTGCGGATCCCAAGAAGTCCATATCAGTCTCTTGGGATAGCATAAAAGAAAGCTCACTCGGGCTTGGTTGCCCGTAGAGAATCAAAAAATCTTGTTCCGGTTGCATCCGAAAATAATAAAATAGTCGTGCCGCGCTCCCCTATCTTTGTTTAGGTAGCTTAAGCTTCTCTTTAGCAAGACCAACAGTCTTACTTAATGAGGGTAGCTTGGCTGTTAACCAAGAAATGAACGGGATTCTGCACTTGGAATGCAAAAGCATTCTTTTCAATCTTGTACCTTACTTAACACCAACTCAATCTCGATTCTCTGAAGCAGCAAACTCTCAAAAAAATGAATTGACCAATTGACGACGCTCCTCATTCATTATAACGATATTTTCTCAATTCTATTGTTTAACCACGAAGAGTGTATCTGACGGAGACACTCGCTAGATCTAGTTAGAGTTCCTCGGCGAATCGTCTCTTTCTTAATGAAATATCTGTCTAGCCCTTATCCTGCTAACGACGCCCTTCTTATCTACGAAATTGACCCTTCCTTTCCTTCCCCAGCTTTGAGTGAAGTTCCTTCCATCAACAGTTAAGTCATTAGTACCAGAGCCTATTCTTTCAATTGTGCAATCAGTTCTTCCACTTTGCTCAATAGCCGGAGATGAAATAGCGAAGGTTACGTTCACATTTCTAAGCGCGGTTCTTCCTCCATCAGATCAGGCATAATCAACAGGAGAGAGCCAAGCAAGGTTGACGAGAGCAGCGGATTATTTCACAATTACCCAAACTCGAGCAAGGGTAGCAACGGTTACTGATTACCTGACTGAACCACCAGGAGCTTCTTCTATGGCATCAATGCCATTATCTGTCCATCAATCCGATTTAATTAATCAATCGAAATCTTTCATTTTATCGGGAATTTTTGGTTGTTCTTCGCCTTACCGAGTTGATAACATCTACACCGGAAACAAGAAGTCTACCAACGGTTATTGCCAACAGTTCCTACGTTCACAGCTCTTATTTTTCCAACAGCTAGGCCATCCAAGGGGAGGGATGACAGCCCTAGCCCAGCTAACTTCACTCTTATGATGATTCAATTGCTTACACCGGCTACTGGTTGAGCTGCTACGAAAGCAGTTACCTTTCTTACAGCAGGGCAGATGATTTCACAGTTAGCAAATCTTTCTTCTGAACTCTCACAAAAGAGCTTACTCTCTTTCGAAAGACCGGATACGGTTAGATCTAATTCTAGCACTTAGAGTGTCCTGCTCCCCCCTTTGCCATTGTCACTACTGGTACCTGACCCCGTCGGCTCGACATTTTTGCAAACACCGACCCGACCCTTACTCAATAGGGCAATTCAAAGAGGAGAACGAGGACAGCTGACTACCGCTAAAAGTCAGACTACGAGTACACATTGTATGATTGAAAACTGCCGCTGCATACTACCCGGTAATTGCAGGTCTGACTGATGCCTTCTCTCCAACAGCTGCTTCAATCAATGTGAAGTCTGACTACGAGGCCTCTTAGCCCGCAGCTGACTACTTATTGAAATGAAAGACCGAACATTTAAGGCTAACTCTTTCTCGTCTTCAAAAAAGTATCAAAATGCAGTTATATAAGCTATCACTTTTGCAATTCAAGATCAGCTCATCGAAGGGAAAAGTGAGAGTATCAAAATGCAGTTATATGAGCATCGACTTGATAATTTGCCTAGTGAGAAAGCCAGGAAAAGACCCAACAGGCATACAAACTCACTCTCCCGGGGCAGCAGAGGAAGGCAAGATTTCTTAGGAGTTTCAAATCTCGAAAAAAGGCTTTCTTTTAGGCGCTTCCTCTCCTTTCAGTCGAGCTAGGCTGAAGACTTTCTCTTTCTAGCCAAGCAAGCTTCATGCTGAAACTATCTTCCTTCTTTGTCTTTGTGCGAGACTGGGGGAGGTTGTAAGGTAGCAGGAATAGATCTACTATGCCTTGAGTCGGGTTTTCACTCCTCTCCCCTCACTACTCTCTTTGGTTCTGCCTTGTTGAGGCCAGTAGAGGTAGAATTTTCACAGCTAACTCTTCCCGGTCTCTACGATTGCTTGACTTAAACAAGTGACCTCCTTTCTTTCATCAGGTATGGTCCCAGACAACCTATTGTAAGACTGATCAAAAACTCCACGATGTTGAGCATAGCTCAGATCAGGTATATTAACCTGAGAAAAGACAAAGATGACTTGGAAGGAATCGACCCGGATAGATTATTATGAGAAAGAACTAGGCATTGTAGGTTGAGCCAAGATTCTCTGGTATAGGCCCATTAAGATTGTTATTTCCATGGTTCAATGTGTATTCAATAGCTGGTCCTTTCAACTACTATTCAAGCTCGTACAACCATGAGTAATCTGTGTATCTCAACTAGTGAAATAAGTTACTTGCCTAGTGCTACTCCTCCTCCACAGAAGACTTGCTAGAATAGCTTGCATGGAGAGCTACCACCTTTCTCTCTTGACTTTGCTTCGGGTAAACTAACTTTAGTCTCTATCCTTCTACTAGCCAACTAGGAGTTAGAAAAGCCTGACTTCACGCTTACAGGGTACTAAGATTCACTGCTTTTATCCTCTAGCCACAGACATACTTGACTACCACAGACCTCCTTTACTACTTGAACTATCAAGCCAATTAGTAACACAGGCTCCTTGTCCGGCTGGGCACTAGGATGTGAAGATATGCCGGCATTTGCTATTGGGTAGCCCCTCGATTTCGAGTCGGTGATTGTAAGATCAGCACAGATCAGAACTAAAGCAGTTCTATGAGATCAGGCAGAAGTTAATAAGACAGAGCAGAAGTGAAAGATGAAAGCACTGTACCGGGGAAACAAAATCTTTCTAGTTCTGCTAGCCTCTTACTTAAGCTGTGAAAAAAGAATTGCTAGTGAAAGTGTTCTTTTTTTAGTCACCGATAAAGAAAGTACCCCAGCTTACCAGATTTGTAAAAAAAGGAAAGACTTTCTAATCTATTCTCCTCTATCTGAGGCAATCACTACGAACATGCGCTAACCTCATATATCTCCTTGATCGACCTCTTATTCGGGCAATGAGGGGTCCATCCATTAGATCTGCTGGTCTGCTCGGAGCGTAACCATACTTTGAGGTTTCATACGAGGAAAGGGAATTTGATAGTTTAGACCCTTAGGCGTGGATATGTCGTTTCGGTAGTAAATGGGCTAGAGCTTTTCGGGGTTCTCAGAGGTCTTGATTGAATATGTCGAAATAGGCTTTCCATAGGGCCCTTCATATGGCTTGTAGTTCAAGACTAGCAGTACTACATTTCATACCAAGCGTAAGAGCTACCGAGGGTGACTTTTTTCTTTACTCAAAAGCCTGTTCAAGCCTTCTTTAATGGTTAGACTCTAGCCTCTAATAAAGATCGAGATAAGGGCATTTCTTTGAGAAAGTATAGGAGAAGCTTGATGCTTCAGATCCAACCCCGACAACTCAAACTTGTTTTTTGGCTAGCAAGAAATAGGCACTTGTTCTTACCTATCTAAACTCTATTTTGGCTTGCTATAAGATTAGTACTGGTTCTTACCATCAATCTCTTTCCTATCTAGAATGGTGGGTACATCAATTCTTGTTGATCACATTCATGGGGGAGAAGCACTGAAGGCTCTAGTCCGGGGGTTTCTTCTTCTTCGATTCAAGCAAGTCGACCATAAGGTGAATCGATGACCTGACTGAAGCCATTCCTAGCCACCATTACTTTCGAAAGAGTCTGTCTTTACTTTACCAGCTTCTCTAAGATATCAATCACTAAACTAAACAAAGTAGCAAAAATCATAAGAGAAGAAAAGTTCACAGAAGGTTGAGAAGTAGTACGCCCGGTTCACCAGGTTCTACCACTGTAGGGCCAAATCATAGTCAAAAGAAGAGTTTGATCCTGGCTCAGAAGGAACGCTAGCTATATGCTTAACACATGCAAGTCGAACGTTGTTTTCGGGGAGCTGGGCAGAAGGAAAAGAGGCTCCTAGCTAAAGGTAGCTTGTCTCGCCCAGGAGGTGAGAAGAGTTGAGAACAAAGTGGCGAACGGGTGCGTAACGCGTGGGAATCTGCCGAACAGTTCGGGCCAAATCCTGAAGAAAGCTAAAAAGCGCTGTTTGATGAGCCTGCGTAGTATTAGGTAGTTGGTCAGGTAAAGGCTGACCAAGCCAATGATGCTTAGCTGGTCTTTTCGAACGAAGATCTTCGAGAACTCATATTGGACCGGGAATCAAAAAGGGACAAAAGTAAAGTATAAGCGCATATGGCACGAAAAGGAAATCCAATTTCGGTAAGACTTGGTCTGAATCGTAGTTCAGATTCAAGTCGGTTAAGCGGGGGCGGCCGCGGAAGAATTAAATTATTGTTCCAGTTAAGCGCCAGACGGGCGTGCATTCCATTTTTAGTTCCCATAAGTCTTCTTCTTTTTTTTTATCTTCTTTGCCTCCAAATGGGGGCGCACTCATTCTTTTTTGATTTTGTCTCTAGGGTGGCCGGCTTCCTCGGAGTGAAGGCCGTTTCAGTACTGTTTTTAAAAATGGGCTGCCCCGCAGCTCTGGCCTTCGTGATTGGCTGTGCTTGCCGAGCACTCGTCACTCCGGAGGCAAACGCCTCCCTCGGGCATTGGGTGCTTCCCGGGCCTTCTCACCAGCCTCACGTGGCAGAAGAGGTTCCCCACCAAGAGGGCCTGCGGGACCATCCTGTAGCAACCCGAAGCGCTCCGCCAGTGGATCTGGAGGTTAAGCAGCCGCTTATGGGCGACCAACAGCGGCACGAAGAGCTGGCAAATCGACTCAATCACCACTTCCTTGGCAAAAGTGAACAAATAGGTAGCCTAGCCTATGACGATTTGTTGGATAAACAGATCCTCATAGAGGAAAAGCTCGAAATAGCGCTACTTAACGAGGGTTTTAGTAGAGACCGGATTTTAGCGAATCGCTATGAAATTAGAGAACTTATATTTTATAAAGAGGGAGTTCCACTCAAGGAAGAAACGCTGGGGATGCACTTAGCCCAGATCCAAAGCGATCCTTTCTCAAACATCCCATATCGTAAAATCCAGCGATCTATAAGGAATTTGGATCTGTTTTTTTCTAAGTAGAGGAATTCTACGGTTGAAAGGGATGGTGAGTGCCCTGGGATTCACAGACAGATGTGGAGTCGTAACAAGGTAGCCGTATCGAGGGCGCGGCTGGATTGAATCCTTTCATTTCAGGGGGGGGAGCTCATGCTTGTTGGGTATTACCTTTCCTGGAGCCTCTTCTCACTCACACATCATATGATTGTGTGGTGGGCGGCATTGCGGGCCGACCCGAATCGGCGTGGACCCATTGAAACTAGGCTATTCTCGGATATGCTGTTGTCATTGGGGATAGTACAGTTGCGAGAGAGTACGCACTGATCCTGCGCTGCTTACAAGTAAAGGTTTCCGAAAGGAAATCCCTACTTTCAGCACGCGGGGATCTTAATAGGATTGACAGGGGAAGGGTTATGGCTAAGGTTTCAGAATCCTCGCCATCTTTATTTATGCCTTACGCGCAGCATAAGTAGAGGTCACAAGATGATCTAAAGTCCAGATAAACCAAACCAGGAAACGCAGGCAATGGGGGAAATAACGACCTCTGGGGGCACGGAGTCGAGTGAGGCCAGATCTGAGAAAGCCGGAAAGCGCAGCAACCAGAGAACCATAAGTTGGAGTGCTGCAGCTCACAGAAAGAGACGTGGGAAGGGGCTTTCGGCCCGTGGACCCAGGCACCGATGCGTAGGCGGAATCCGGCTAGGGTGGAGACGACGAAAAGAGGGAAGGCTTAAATAAATAATCTGGTCTGGTATAGTAAGCCATTCTGACTTCCTTAAATAAAGAATAGTCAACATCGCGGAAGTAATGAACAGCGTGAAACCGCCCCCAGCACGAAGAGTGAGATCTTGCCTATGCAGTAGGATTCAAAGGAAAGTTATCCGAACAGTGAGACCCGGGAAGACTACTACTTCTGTATTAAAAAAAAAAGAAAAGAGGCGTTTGAAGCATATTTTCAAGCAGGGATTGATAGGTAGAGGGCTCAAAGCGGGACAGAAGGGCTTACAGGGCCCTGGGCTAAAAAAAGTCAACAAATTCTTTAAGCCAATCCCTTGCTGCTAACTAATGGCAGCCCCTTTATTGCTCCTTCCTAGGAACTCAGTAACGCGGCCAGTAAGTCAGCAGGTATTGAGGCAGGCAGATCTTTTTTTAAGTCGGTAAGGCAAGGAAGGCAGGTTTCAGAGCTCGGCGGACGAAGACTTCCAACGCATATAGGTGACTAACCGCCTGTTCTCTCGGAAAGTAGAATCGCAGATTGAGCCTGCTCCAGCCCCAGCTTCTATTCAACTGCGTCTTTGATGGCGCGGTTGTGTTGCTGCTGCGTAGTAGAAGGGTTGGGTTCTCTGGGGTTCAACAATGCGTCGGGCTGCTCGAAGGACTCCACGAAGAAAAAGCTGCGTAAATGATTAGCCCGATGAAATTGCTCTGTGAAAAAGGGGCCAGGGTTCCATGGGGTTCAACAATGCTATAGAAAGAAGGGAGAAGAGCAGGGTAAAGGTTCAGGGCGGTTACGATATTTGTGGCGGGAATGCGTGAGGGTCTGCAAGACAACGGGCACAAGGAGGCGACTGCCAATACTTCCGACTCTTATTCATAGAGATGACGAGTCTTATTTTCCTACTACTATAGGGAGGATATTTGGTTGCGCGAGACGATTCATTGCGCGAAGGGATTCTATCCTTCTTTTTTTCCGCGAAGACTTCGTTCCGGAGGACGGGCTATATTCCCTTTAATATTAGTCTAGCCCAGTCTAGGCCAACCATATGGCGATGCGGTAGACCTCCCAGAGATAGATACTTGATCTTAGAGGATTCACACGTTCAATGGTGGAAACTTAAGGAACCGGCTAAGAGTGACTAAACGGAAAAACCCTATTCATTCCATAGCCTCATCCGGTCGAGGCATTAAACAATCCATCCCAATCCTCTTTCCTTTGGTCTACTCTAATGATGTGCCCGTTCGTTGGTGGAATATCTCTTTATACCGACGATTTATATGGGGATTGCCAACGATAAGGAGATTTACCCTATGATGAGCTCAAAAGTGAATGAAGACAAGGGCGAGCACTGGTGCTACTGGCATGGGCCTCTACCCCTGTGTAGTCTCTGCCCGCCAATAAACCATTTGAATACCAGGAAAGATCAGATGCGCGGAATCGCAATTGGTTAAGGATCACTGAATTACCGCTCCGTGGGCTATTACTATTGGGATAACTGAATACTTGTATGCCTCTATCAATGTAGTAACCATCTTTCTATAATCTGAATGTGAAAGCGGAGTAGCTCGCCGAATCCAAAGTGTCTATCTCCGCCGCCAGACTGAACTATCTGATGGGAAGCCTAACGACTGGTTACGGTAGCGTAGCTAGGGCTATGAAAAGCAAGGCAGTCCCTAGACTGTGAGAAAGCCCTAACACCTAACCTTTTCCTTGAAGACCCTGTATTTTCGGACCAAGCAATCAAGCAACTTGTCTTGATTCTCCTAGTATCAAGTAGTAAGGGATCAAAACAAGGGAGGAAGAAGTAAAATGCCAGTCTCTTTGATAGGAGTAAGCTCGGAATTGAGGCCAAAAACCCTTTTTATAAAAACTATTTAGATTAGGAAAGGAAATAGTTTCTCCCAACGGTCTTAGAAGCGCTCTCCTTTGTTAGCGAGAATGCCCTATGCAGATGAGGAATTGCACAATGTGCTATCGAATCCGCTGTTACTGCCCGAGAAGGAACTGTTTGAAGGACAACTAATGCAAGCTGCTCGGGAGGTTTGGATTCATAGATGGGAAGAATCTGCTCTTCTCTTATCTTTGCGGGCCCGGAGGGAGCTGCTAAAGGAACTGCCATAGTTTATTTACGAGTAAAGGATCTAATAGTAGCAGGAATATGTCCAGAATCTGATGCTAGTTTATAAGTCCCTGCTTTGGCTGCCCCTTTCTGAATCTAAGAAGAGGTTGGTTGCATGTCTTAAGCCTGATTATGGATTAGATTAGGTTATGACTCTATAAGGGCTTACGACGAATAGGCTCTTAGATGGGGCATTACCGGAAAACTAACTATCAATTGAATAAGAAAAAGGGGAGACCCTATCTTTCTTCAGAGCAATCCCACTCTAAATCGACAGAGATAGATGGAAGAGGCCTACGTCTATTTTGACTTTTGACTGGCAGTGGAGAAACCGGAAAGTGCTCACCGGCGACAGATTGACACGTATGGGAATGGACTTTTCAGGTGCCCAATGTGCATGCAAGCGGGCAGAGGAAAGACACACGCATTTGTGTTTTTTAATGTCCAATTTCGTCCATGGAATTTCGGATCTAATAGCATGGATTGAAAGAGATTGGGTTCAAACGGGTAGGACACCAAAACTCAATTGGTTACTGAAAGAAAAACAAAAAATGATCACAGCTCAAATCTGGTGGTCTCGGAACTATGCGATATTTTAAGACAAACCAATCCATAGAGGGAGTCCGTACTGGTGCATTGATACAGCAGACCAAAATCCCTAAAATTCCGTGGAAGCGGTTCTGGAACAATTCAACCTGCAGCATAGAGTGAGTCGACAACCCAGAATGACAGAACCCAGATAGAAATAACTGTGCACAGTTACATTACGACGGTGCGAGCCGAGGAAACCCCGGGCGGGTCCTTCACTCGACTAACCAGCGATCCTTCTTCCTCGCCGTCTCCTTCGCCCTTTCCGTTTGGTTTGCAGCTCCGTCACCCGTGTTTCCCTGGAGCAGCGCTTCTTTCCGGTGCTCCGATGCTCTCTGCCTTGGTAGGGTTCCTCTTTAAGAAAAAATCGCATTAATGATCTGCCTTGCCTTATTTCCAGCTGTTGAATGGAGTAATCTGGGAAGGGATCTTTTGCCAATTCCAGTTAGTGGAGCGAAGCCTTCCAATATGGGGCATACGAGTCAGGGGGAGCTAATGCTTGTTGGGTATTACCATGGAAAGTAAGGATGTTGAATTTGGTGATCGTGATAGGGATGAAGATCTCGATTATTCAGATTATGATCTCGATCTAGTCGACTCTGTTTATTCAGTAGATCTGGCCGGTTGAACGCTTTCTAGCAGCACCAAAAGCTTGGGTAGTGGGATGGGGGTGAAACCTGTTCTGGCTCTTGGTTTATGAAATCCCGATTTGAAGACTAGGGCCCTTCTTCTCTTCTTCTTGTGAGCTAGTAGCAGTTTTATCAGTTTAGATAGTTAGGGAGTCTTCCATTGAAATGAAAGTTGAAAAAGGCAAGCTGGGGAAGACAAGTTAGCGCTCTCCTCTTCTGGCTAGTTAGTTTGAAAGCAGCAGTCCTTTACTTAGGCAAGCTAGCCAGTTAAGTTATATGAGTAATTGAGTAATAAAGGAAGAATTACACTCGAACAAATGTGAGAGGTTATGTAATAGGGTAGGCAGGAATTGTCATTTGAGTGCTTTACGAAGGGTCTTTTTAATTCCTTCAACAACTCAAGCAACGCTCATAGAGTCTTGTTGAGCAGCTGAATAGCCTTCTCCTATCTTAATTGAATAGTTTCCCCTTCGTAATATCTTTACTCAAAAGAAAAGAGCTCCCACCGCCGATTGTAGATTGAAGTGAGTACCTCCTCTTGTCGACTCTGAACGAATGCTAGCATGGTGCGGGGCAGTCGGATTCTATTCCCTCTCAGAGGCCATAAAATTAGAGTCCTCGGGGAAGCCTTCTCTATTCACTTCTTACCCGAAAAGAGGGAATCGAAGCACTATAGCTCCGCTCAAACGTCCCTTTATTCGGGGTTCACATGTGCTTTTCGATACTGTACGGGTGACTTAACACCAACCAAGTTCAAGTTTTTCAACCCTTAGCACTAATATGTACTAAGGCTAAGGAGAAAGAAAGTGATTTGTTGCATCTTTTCTTATCTTGAAAAAGTCTTAAAAAGAAGAGATTTCTCTGTTATGTTAAATAAACGAGTTTGCTTCTTTATTCTTAGTTTACTCTTAGTAGATTCATTGAATAACTTCTAGTCTTTTTCTATTCTATTTTTATATAAAAGAGTTCCAAGTACCATAGCATTGCTAGTTCAGACTAAGATTATAAAACCTTCAATATAGTTGAATCGTTAGATGAATGTTCCCGGTATTGACAATCTTTCATAGGAAGAGCTGTCATCTCTATCTTCCATCATCCATTCCCTGTAATCAGTCCTAGGATCCAAGGCACTAATGCTAAGGCTCAGATTCATACCCAGAAGAGACTAGACTGCTATTAAGCGGTTAAGGTAGAAGATCTCAAATCATTAGCTTCGGTGAACAAGATCAAATAGCTCCTCTTTCAGGTTATAAACTAGAACTTGCACGAGGTATCAAATGTATCAACACTTGATTTCACCAACAAATATGTATAGTTGTAGATTCCGCGAATCTTTTATGTTCTACCCAATAGGCCCCGCTTGCCCAAGCCCAAAGGCCAGTTTGAAGAAGGTCCGTGAAAAGTAAACGAAACTGCCGTGTTCTAAGGGCCGGGACAGGCTAGGCAATTAACCCCAGAGAACCAAGGAATGGAAGCAGAAGAAGCATTATAAGCTGACGGCTTTACTCATCCTTGGTTGCTGCCTCGTCGCCGAAGCGAGTAGAGAGAACATAAGAGTATATCACACTCACTTCATCTAAATCATTTTTTTAACAAAAAAATCTAAAATAAAGAAAGATTCCCTGCTGTCTATCTGTCCCGCCATAGGTTTTTCTAAGGCTCAAAGTCCAGAGTTCTTTGACGCTCATGGACGGTCTGTGAAGGGTCTGGGAGGTTACCAATACCGAGCCCCTTCCTGCCCGAGGCTGTTCCATACCCCGGAAAAATGAGTGGTACAGATTCCTTCCAATAGGAGAGGTTCTTAGTTCTCAACCACCACCGGTAGTAAATTCCTAGAGATAGAACCAGATCGTACAACTTTCACATTCAAGCAAAAGGAATGAGATTAACATCCCTACTTCTTTGGTTTAAAGTCTCTACTCGGGAAGTCAGGCGAAGGAAAAAGACCCTTTGGCTTGAGGTGGTGAGTAGAAAGGGGTCGATTATCTATCTATGACGCATCAAATCGACTGAGATCAAGAAATCCTGAGTAACGAGATCTATTCTTCACACGAATCAACGAACGACTCGTCAGATTCGAACTGACATAGGTTTTTGACCTATCTTCTACCAAAAAGGAGCCGCTTTGGTGACGCGGTTCGGGCGGGGGGGGCCTGACATCCGCGGGTTCCATGTCAAGAGAGAAGGACGGGACGGGAGAGGCATTTTCGGGGACTAGCAGCTGTTCTAGATGTGGACACCTTTTAGGATTGTTTACATGTTTTGCGTGAGTGTCACTTTGCTAAATTGATCTGGAACATCTTTATTCCCACTGAGCATCAAAGTGCCTTCTACTCCTTGGCATTCACGGATTGGTTATGCAGCAATGCTTCTTGTAAAGATCTTAAGTTTGGTTTTGATTGCCAGTGGCGTACGACCTTATGTGCGATAGCATGGAATATTTGGGTTTGGAGGTGTCGAGCTGTTTTTGATGGAGACTTTATTCTCCCTCATGATCCTAACCGGAGGATTGCTAACGATGTTTAAATTGCTGTCTCTGCTTTCTATTCGAAGAAAACGGAGCCAAGTATGCAGGTAACCAAGTTTCTTGCTTGGGAATTTCCTTCCGTTCAAATAAAAAAAAAATAGGGATGGTGCTTCTAAGAGGAACAAAGACTTGCATGGTGCTGCCACGGGACATTCGTCGGGGTGCTGGTGGCCTTCCCCGAGACTGTTCAGGAACATCTTGATGTGGGTATACCTGAAAAATTCCTCAACCTTCGCCCAGAAATGAAAGAACTTAAAGGGTATATTGACCTTTCTAAACTAAATGCTAGATCTAACAATACAAGGGCAATGATCAGAAATGCCTCTAGGCAAAAATGCCGCTTCAGTAATAGCCTATCTTTTCTCTAGCCTGGAGCCGGCACTCCTAAACCTAAAGCAGTTAGCAAGCAGTTAACCATCTTTCTCAATATCCTCTACGCCTACTTCTCTTCCGAATCCAAGACTTGTTTCAAACTTTAAAGCAGTCAATCAAGCAGCACTTACCGCTATTCCATATATAGCATAGAGCTCTTACACAGCGCCTAATAGGCTAGCTGAACTATAAAGGCTGGATTTCCCCGATGGAGAGGCAACCAAAAGGCTGTGCTCAGTCTTTTCAGAATCGGATTGGACTGGAGAAAAGAAAGCAATTCATGCAGAATCGGACTGGAGAATGCGATTCATGCAGAATCGGATTGGACTGGAGAATGCCATTAATTGCTATATGAAGTGGAATAGCCAGATGCGAACTGGTGTTACCAGCACAGGATGCAAATAGGTTGCCCAGACGAGGTCTTTCATCCACTAGTACGAGGAAGGTTAAGGAGCTAGGTGCTTTAAGGCTAGCGGAAGGATGTTCTTCCCAAGAGTGGTACTCAGAAGAAGAAAAGGTTGTTGTTCCCGCAGCACTCATTGATACTGAAAAGTGGTCGTGAAAGGAGACTGCTTTTGCTTTGAATGCTTACCCAAGCTCTTGGACAGACTCGGCTGTGAACAAATCCTCTCTTAGAGAATCGACCGTTCACTCATGCTTTGGACGAGAGAAAGTCTGATTAGTCTTCCGCTTGAACGGTGATATCTATAATAAAGAATACCTGTCTCAAGGTAAACAGGAGTTCCCGGCTCAAGCTAAATGATACCGGCGCAAGGTAAGTAAATTCTTTAGTTTAGGGAAGGATCCCAAGTGCCATCGATTTAGCTCTTGGAAGAAGGGAAATTCAATTTTGAAGAGTGGGCATAAATAAGAGATCTTCTCTCTTTCCCGTGCTTTAGGAAGCGAGTGACTCCCGGTCTTATTTAAAGAGAGTGAAATGAGCCAGTAGCTCTGGGAAAGAAGGAAGAGAAAGGGAAGGAATCACTATAGTTACTCAAAAAAAAGGTTCGGAATCGAATCCGCTCAAGCTGTGAACAAAGAAGAAGCTCTTGCCACTGTCGGTCTAAGCGCAGTTGGAGGAAGGGGAGATGGGATGAGTGAGGGTTCAATTCTTTTCCGGAAAGAAAGGTAAGGTGCGGAGCGGCAATCAAGATGGCAAGGAAAGTAATTGATAGAAAGATTGCTACTAACGCTTCGCTAATGAGAGTTGGGAGTTGGCTTACGTTCCTCTGTTAAATAGCTCCGATTCTATCCGAATAAGGGAGAAATAGAAAGAACTGGGTAAGGCTGAACTCTTCTTTTCTGGTAGTTGTAATGCTAAAGTATATTTTTCCTCGGTAAGCATTATCCGTGAAATGACTCATTTCCATTACTGTTTTCACTCCAAAAGAAAGAGAAAGACTCGGGGAAGGGCGGACTGGCGGGAAGGGTGGTACTAAATTGAATTGAGTCCCGATATCCTTCGAAAGTACCTTTTGATAACCTTTTCTCATGCAGAACAGAGAAAGGTTAGTCAGACTGAGGGCGGAAAAAGAAGACGTTTTACTTTTTTTTTGTTTCATATGCTCTTGCGATGCGTACCTGATACAGAGAAATCTTTGCCGCAGCACGAAGCCGTAGTTCATCCAAAGACTACAATTCCATACGTGACAGACAGAATTCAGGAAAGCTTTAAAGGTAACAAGGTAGTTATGAAGTCAACAGAGATGCGCGGGTTCCATTCCCTCTGTCCGGAGGGCTTTCGCTTTATATAGAAGCCCCTCAGCACCCGTACAATCAAAAAAATGGAAATTGAATTCAGTGATTGAGATAGCGACAAGTTAAAGCTGAGAGGACGCACCCATTCCCGAAATCCACTTTAATTAAAGCCTTTTCGAAGGCGCGAAAGTTCGCATTTTATCTTTTCTTCAAGCTTTCGCTTGTATTTTCATAGACTAAGTTTAGTAATCACTCTCTAGTAAAGGCACTCGATTAGCTGGAAAAAGCGCTCTTCTTTCCATTTTATGTGATTTGAAGATAGATATAGATAGAACTCGATCGAACTAAATGCTTTTCGTCTTATCGTATATAAGAGAAAGGTTGCTTTTAGGAGTGACCTTTCTCGATTTCAACAAAACAAGCCGATGGTGATCTCACTTTCGAAAGAGAATAGAAAGCGTACTGACTCTGACTGCTATCTACGATGCGATCAGGGGGGAATAGCGCAAGGGCTTAAGTCATCGATTCAAATCCTATCTTTTTTTCGGTATGCCGCTCCGCGAGCAAGGAGCGAATGACAAAGATATATAATAAAATCATGGCTTCCTTTTTGGTTTCATTTTAAGTCCTTCTTATTTTTACTATTTTAGCAACTTTGCTAGAAGTAAAGCTTCTCAAGTGGTGTTTTCAATTCTTTTATTATTTAGTGTTCGATTTAGACTTAAACATCCACGATGATCTCCTGTTATTACTTGTCTTGGTTTTGGTTTTCGTCTCACGGATCTTGGTTCGCGCTTTATGGCATTTCCACTATAATAAGTGTAGGAATTCATGGGTACCTGGGATCACTTGGACCATTTCCACTCTGTGTTGTCTTCTTGACCTTTGCTCTGAGTGGTTGGTCGAACACGCAGAATGTGCAGGAGAGGAGGGTTCCTCAAATGCCCAACTCGATTTGGACTTAACTCTGCGTCCGCCGGGACCAACAGCAGAGGAAATAGAAAGGGAGCTTTCCTCTTTTCTTTCTTCCTTTGGAAATAGGGGAGTGACCTCAAGTGTACTCCAAAATACTAAGATTAAGCTACAATTGGATGTCGCGTCCCCCGCGAAGCTTTTGAAGATCCGGGAACTTCTGCGGGATCTCCAAAGCAGACCGGTTCCTGCTTTCCAAGCGAGAGATGCTTTATTGAAAGCTCTCGCCCGACGGGAGAGGGACCAGACGCGTGATCCATGAGGTTGGCCGCCCAGCGTCGGCTCTACGAACTAACAAGGGGTCGGTCGCGAGAGAGAGAAGGGGTGGTCCGGCGGGTAGGGGGGGCTCGTCAGGGGGAGCAAATCGATAAGTCCTTCGAAAGATAGGGCTTCCCGGAGAATTTGGTGTCTTTCTATTTGGAAACAAAGGACCATAAGTCTAATTAGACACTTCGTCTTTATTGTTCCACTAGCTAGGATAAAATTATAAGATGTCCCTTGCATTATTACAACCTTCTTTTTTGATGTCAAAGACCAGAAGCTACGCGAAAATTTTCATTGGATCTCGGTTGTTCTTAACAGCGATGGCTATTCATTTAAGTCTTCGGGTAGCACCACTAGACCTTCAACAAGGTGGAAATTCTCGTATTCCTTATGTACACGTTCCTGCGGCTCGGATGAGTATTCTTGTTTATATCGCTACGGCTATAAACACGTTCTTGTTCCTATTAACAAAACATCCCCTCTTTCTTCGCTCTTTCGGAACCGGTACAGAAATGGGTGCTTTTTCTACGTTGTTTACCTTAGTTACTGGGGGGTTTCGGGGAAGACCTATGTGGGGCACCTTTTGGGTGTGGGATGCTCGTTTAACCTCTGTATTAATCTCGTTCCTTATTTACATGGGTGCACTGCGTTTTCAAAAGCTTCCTATCGAACCGGCTCCTATTTCAATCCGTGCTGGACCGATCGATATACCAATAATCAAGTCTTCAGTCAACTGGTGGAATACATCGCATCAACCTGGGAGCATTAGCCGATATGGTACATCAATACATGTTCCTATGCCCATTCCAATCTTGTCTAACTTTGCTAACTCCCCCTTCTCAACCCGTATCTTGTTCGTTCTGGAAACACGTCTTCTTATTCCATCTTTTCTCGAATCTCCTTTAACGGAAGAAATAGAAGCTCAAGAAGGAATACCAAAACCTAGTTCACTCGCTGAGTCTCTTTGCATCCATGGCTGAATGGTTAAAGCGCCCAACCGGGCAAATTCGTAGGTTCGATTCCTGCTGGATGCACTTTTTACGTTCAGTTCAATCGCTGCTCACGGAATTGATACATATAGCTCGCCCTTATAGCTTATGGGGCACTTCACTCGCTCAACACTCGTTCAAAACATCCACTCTTTCTTCACTCGCTAGGGAAAGATAAAGGATAGATGACTTAAAATCCCGCTTAGAGATCGCAAAACTATAGTCAGAGTAGGAGTTCCCATCCGTCGAGGCCTCGTTTTACCCGCCCTTGGGACTGGAACTGATTGGTTGCTTGTTGTGACAGCCAAGGTCTGAACATTGTCCCACTTCCCTCATCGGGTTCCTCTCTGTTCATCATGGGGTTGTTGGGATAAAGGTGGGTTTGAGACGCGCGGGTACTCTTGATGCGAAAGGATATGGATCTAGAAGCCGAGATCAAAGCGTTAGTTCAAGATAAGAGCCCTTACGAACCAAGGCTTCTAAAGTTGCCGGAGGGTCCATCATCAAGAATGGCCTAAGATGGTCAGAAGCATTCCTAACAATGCTAGCCACAGCGGAATACTCCGGCAAAACGGGTCGCCATTTCGCGGAATCGAACGCCCTAAGAGGAAGATTTCATTTTCTTTCTGTTTCGTGGAACGAAGTTGATCCATGGTCATCGGGATGTCTATGTTGAAAGAGAACCTAACCTGAAGAGTCATTGGTTTTCCAGGTCGGAAAATGAAGTAAACAACTCAGGTGGACAAGAGGCGAACCACTCAGCTGATGAGTCAGCTATACTTTTTGAAAAATAGCCTAATGAGGAGACGATCATAACCTCTGAGCTCAAAGATGGAAAGCAGATTCCTTTTTTCAGGTTTTGCATAGCTTCCCAAGCGCCCGGCTTTCTTTTTGGGTTCCGAGAGGCAGAGTAGCTTCAGCATTAGGGTATGGGATAGAGTTCGAGTGAGGCATCAACCATAGATTGCGGAACTTTCGAGATGCTTCCTTGCGAAAGCCAACGGAGTCTGTACTGTAACTCAACCTTCTCATCCATGGAAGGATTCCTTATTCGATGATAAATGTCAATCGAGGGCACCCTCATTTCCAGAGAGAGAATCAGGCTGCACAGAAGGGGGAAAGCCCTCCTACTGAGCAAGATCATTAATTAATATTAATAAGGAAGCACTTAACTTAGGGCAGCCAGTCTCACTTCACACAGCACAGCGCCTTGCTATTTGCATTCATCCTTGTAACTTACCGAAGCGAGGATCTCATGCTATCATTGAACGGCTACCGAACCGCCATACTCAGGTAACCGGTCTAGGTTCCAAGTACATCAACACCCCATAGCTACTTAGGGCCGCAACGCAATAAGGCTTTTCGCTCTAGTTGGGCAATGCAAGGAGGCCTCTTTCGCCATTCTTTCTAAATGAGAAACTTTTATTAGTTCAGTTCGGTATAACATCGATGAGAGGATAATTTTTTAACAGAAGCATATGATTGCCCCTCAATCGCCAGGTGGCTCGCTCCAGGTGCATGAGTAGCTTTGCTGGCTCTTATAGCGGCCTCTTTCAGTGGTTCTTGCTTGCTCTTTAAAGCTGATCTGGTGCTGTCTCGTTCCTTCAGTTTGTTCTGATTCCGATGAAGGATACTATATTCCGCCTACACAACTACCTTGCTTGGTGGTTCAAAATGGAAGTCTAGGTATCTGCTTAAGTGGTCTGCTCGTACCGTTCCAAAAAGAGCTGCGCTGACAGGCGTATTTTAAAATGTGTTTCCGGGCTCACATATCTAAATTTCAGCGAGATAGGGTGCGGATAGGTGGAATGGAAATTCCACTCCAATCCCTTTAATGGATCCCCGAAGGAGACGGGTGCAAATGGAATTTCAATCAAAGGCGCTATGACCACTGAGCATGCCAACAAGGCAAACTCATAAAATCGTCTCCTGTCCCAGGTCACTGAAAGGGAGATACTCGCAGCCGAGCTCTCGTCCCACTCCCGCTGCCAACTTCGTGATAGAACGACCATGCGAAGGGATACGGATAGGCTGCCCTCCCACACTTAAGGCATTGTGTTACACCTTAAATGTCTGGATTTAGCGTTATTGTCAAGCATCTCATTCACTACTAAAAGAAAGGTATGGATATTCTGCTCGAAAGCTTGACGAAGAAGCGTAAGCAAAAAGCATATTTTAGGAAAGAGGTCCAGGTAGCTCAGCTGGTTACAGCTAATGAATGAAAAAACGTGTGTGCCGATTTAGATTTCCCGTCTTAAGCCCCACCTCGGTAGCTCAGCGGTAGAGCGGCCTCTTGTATAGTTCAACAGGTAGTCGGACGTGGGTTCAAATCCCGCTCGAGGGAAAAAACAGAGAGAGCAGCGAAGGGGCCTTTCCTCGCTTCTGTCTTTTTTTTTATAGATCAGTTCAGTCTGTAAACAAGCAGGTGATTTTTAGCCGGGAAACTGTAAACTTTCGAAAGCAAGCTCACCCACTCTCCCCCAGTGGTTAAACTCTAGGATCTGATTTGAATTCCATATTAAAGAAAAGTAGACATCTGCGGCCTAAAACTACACGAGTGGATAGATTTACGGCTACTACTTCCCGATCTTTGTGAACGTTCACTTCAATAGGATATCTCGTTTTACTAGCTCGACTATAGAGAGAGGAACTAATGGTAACGAGCCAGACCAGATGATCTTCAAAGACATCCTTCACCGATCGATTAGATGAGAGAGGTCATTCAGTGTAAGACCTGAGGTAGACGAACGGTTCACTGTCAGTGGTTCCATACGTCAATCCCATCCTGAAGGAGCTAATGAAAGCCTGAATTCAATATGAAAGTGGGCTCTTCCTCTTCGATTCAAGCAAGTCGACCATTGAATCTATTAAACTGGGCCGCTTCTTCCCCCTCCGCAGGAAGACTTCCTTCTTTCCCTTGCCTGGCTGGTTATCTCAAACCGGCATTCGAACCCACAAAGCCTAGCCGCACCGCCATTGTGCTATTAGCCCTACGCCTAGAAAGCCTCAGTTACAGACTGAACTTACCTATAGGAGGAGGTTTGATTCCATTGCCATTTACTGTTCCATGCGATCTTTACACCGACACCCCCATCTATCCAAGCCTAGTAAAAGGAGAATCAGCTGAAAGAAGAGAGAGCCCCCTTCCCGTTGTTGTCTCTAACTAAACCACCACCAGTACACTCTTCCACTACAGATGCTGAAAACCCGATTCCTTCCCAGGCTTTTCTCTTCTCCCTGACTTGCTAGTACTCAACCTAGAGATGAAAGAAGTAAGAGCCCCCTCTTGTCGCAAAATAGTAAATTAGGTTCAGTTGGAAAAACAGCTATAAATGACCACTACGAACGAAGGATGCAAGTCCTCTCAACAAACTCCATATCTGCAGAAAAAATGCCACTATTCTCAATTCAATATAGTAAGGCGTTTCTAATCTTCCTCGCAGCAAGACTTCTGAAAGCCAGTTGCTAAGAAAAAGATTAGAACAAGAGGGCTCTGGCGATTTCGGAACTAGCTTGACTCATTCCACCCGGGGTGAACGAGAACTAGTTCATCACCAACATGCTTAACTCCTAGGACTTTTGGGATTTAATACTCTTACTCTTTTTGACCAAAAGATGGTGAAGAGAGGAGCTAGATAGAAGTAGTTTTTAATGAGGAGAGGGAAATCTGGCCATTAGTTAAGTCATTTTTTGTTTGGTCATAAGTTGGTTAGAGAAAAGTAATTAGTTCAGTTTTAGGCATACACTAATAGTAGGTTACGATTCAAAAGAAAGAGAGATTCAAGCCAATCGACCGGCTAAGAGGACTATTCAAATTCTAAAGTAGATGTTCATGCTCATATAGCTGCAAAATGACACTTGACCTATTTCCCTTATAGACAGACATGGAAATTAGAAAGTGTCTATCTTATATAGCTGTCAAATGAGACTTTCACTTTTCCCTTCGTAGAGCAGATCATGAATTGAAAAAGTTCTATCTGGGCAAAATGCTAATTTTTTATAGATTTCCGGGCACCAATCCCGACTTCTCCCGTTGCTATAGTATAATAAGAGATAGGCGCCTACCTTAAAGTCACCTATCGACACTCAAGCCTGTTCATCCTGCTTTCTTTCCTTTATAAGACTGGAAGAGATAGAAGGCTCTCCTGTCTTTGCCCATTGATAGATATGCCTGAAGTACCGGAACTCTCTCCCTTAGGGCTCTCTTTCCGTAAGCCGGTGAGGAGTGAGGGATCTACTGAGACTGAGCCATCTTCGCTAGCCGATCTGTCAGTTCTATAGGGTATGAAGCTCTTTCCTAGTATTGGGTTCAGGAATTCATGCTCGCAGGTAAAGAGACTAAAGAAACAAGAACATAAACAGTCTCTTGAAAGAGGGGAGCATTTGCCCACTCTGTGGTACATGAGCTCCTCGTCCAACTTACTGTCTTCCGATTTCATATCAGTTACAAGCTTGTCATTTCAATCACTTGCTACCTTTAAAGGAAAGCAGTTCGCCCATTGAATCGATTAATCTAAGTCCCCTTCCTATAGAGTGAACGTGAAAGCCGGTCTATAGTCCACCATGCTAATGGAATGTCAGTGACACAAGTAGTAAATTCATTCGTTGACAGGAGCGAGCAGAAAGAGAGAGCGTAAAGAGGGTCTTATCATGATGGCCTGCTTTCCTTTCTCCTGTTGCAGTAGACTACAGTCTTACCACTAGAATAGAAAATAGGTCCAAAAGCAGGAAGCACAGTCAGGAAGGTAAGTTAGAACTCTTTTCTGAATTCCTATCTATAAAGTCAGGCTTGTCTATACAATACAACAAAGTGAGGTAAAATCATTAGTTAGGCTAGTGGGAAAAAATTACTCTGTTTCCGTCTTTTGAAAGAAGTAAGGTGTTCTTCCTTCATCCTCCATCCACACTACGAGGGCCGGCCGGAATATGTTTGGCTGTTCAATAGCCAATTCCATTTCGGTTCATTTTGGTATGCTGGGAAGATGAAGAGATGAACTTTAGAATTCAGTTACAGAGAAATTCAGCAAGAAGCTTTCGGGTTGGAAAGGTGCCCGCCCTCTTAGGTCAAGCTGGTAAGGCCTTGTTTTTAATGAAATCCACTCTTCAAAGCTTGCCTTTATTCCCTCCTTGTCCGGGGTCCCGAAAGGAATGGCTGGTAGGATTGAAGGAATTCGGACGAAATGTCCACGGTCTGGTGTTGGAGGGAGAGACAGAATTCATCTCATCGCATGGGAGAAGGCTCTCCGAAGCTTCGATTTGGAGGCTTGGGCTGGAGCTCTAGCTAGTTGGACTAGAAGCTAGTTATTCCGGTCTACTTGTTGGGCAGGCCGGCCCTCCTTCATCCCTTCGTTCCAATCCATCCAGACTACTATGGCAACCCGTACTAATTGCCCTTGCACTGATACCGGTAAGGGGAGCGTCGGCCAGAAGATAAGGGGAAAAATCGCACAGACTTCTATACAGGGGAAGGACCTTATAATTATAAGAAAGGAAAGATTTCAAAAAGCAGATTAGGTACTTCCAACAGGAGAATAAGAAAGGAAGAAATAAGAGTGGAGAAAAAGGGAAATGGAATTCTTCACAAAGGGAGGGAACGCAAGGGGGACAGCACTAAGAAATCGGAAAAGGGGTCAAAGGAAGGGACACATCTTGATAGGGCAACAACCGGGTATAGGATATGGAAAGAGATCAACATGTTTTCTCGAACGAACAGATTTACACCGTCAATGACAGCGCACCAAGGGAACAACGGACAATCACGGCAAAGGCAAGCACGAATGCTGCTGCCTACGAGACCCATCCAGGGGAATCTTACACTGCGCGCAGAGAACCCCTCTCACTTTAGACAGAGAGGGAATGACGATGGGTAGCCAAACCGTGAGGCGAAGAACTCAACCGCTATACACGAGGGAGCAAGTGGAAAGAGTAGAGCAGCACCTTGCCGTAGAGAGGGTCCTAGAAAGGTTAAGAGTTCTGCACCGGTTGGAGTGGAATAGGAATCTAAAACAGAATTCGAGCAATTGGCTTTAACGAACCTATTTCATTAGAATGATCGAAGAACCCGCTTATCTATAGAAAGAGGGAGAGAGAATGAGAAATCACTCGACTGTTAAGGAGAGGAGGGGAGAGTTCGACCGCCCTAAGCCAACCAGAACGGCAAAGAAGAGTTATATTCGGCGACCGGTAGGGAGAGGAGAGGATGGGAGGAGAGAACGTCGACCATAAGGGAGACAGCAGTTACTTCGATGTGAGCAGAGTGCCCATTTCCTTACTTAGACTAACCTTCGTTTAGAAAGTCTCTCCCCTCGCTCTGACTCTTCCCATACTAAGACTTTTGTTGATCTACCTTTGACTTACTTCCTATCTCTACCCTTGATCCAAGGTAGCCGAAGGAGGGATTTTTACTAAGCTTTGCTGAAAAAAGTTGCAAACTTAAGTTCCGAAACTTTAGTCTTAACTTCGTTTAGTCAGAAGAACTTAGAACGGCGGTAGCAGGGCGAAAGGCAAGGTCACATCCTGCCGTCATAGCTTGCCTCCCATTGCTTCGTACGAGACAGAGAAAAAAAAAGAAATATAAAAAGAAAAATGGAAATAGTGAATCAAGATATATACTATCCTCTCTCCGGATAGATAGGCCCCTATGAGCGACTATGCCGATCTTTAGATGTTTTGGCCACGTGCGTTTCCGCTAAGAAGAAGAAGGTTTGGATCTTTAAACCTTAAGAGGATGCTATCGAATGTGCTCTTGGCGCACGTGAGGGATGTGACCTATGTTAGGTCCATAAGATAGCACAGCTTTTAGTGTTCTATGATTCACCTCCGAATAATGAGTAGATAGGGAAGAGCTTTTTATTTTTCTCTTCATAGAAGACTGATGGGTGGAGCAAGAGGTCAAATTACTATAGAAAGAAGAGTTGTAAACTATAGGACTTCTTTTTCTAGTAGTAAGATTTAGGGTTTTTTCGTTCCTTCTCTTCGATAAGAATATCGATTTGAAATGATAAAAATGCCTCTTTATTCTCTTGTGCTCAGCGAAAGAACTGCCTAAGCATACTTTTTCGGATCCAAACTTCTTTGTTCTTTCTAAGTCTTCGTCTTGCATAGAAGAACGCAACTGTTGCAAAAACGGGTCTTTCAGTAGTAGGCGGCATCCCCTCTTAGTTTTAAGTAAGCGGAACCATTCCGTTTTGGTTCTTCTCCACATTCTTACCGGGCTATCCAGGAATTTTCCTATGATTTTAGAAACTGAAATTTCGATATAGAAGGATCTCCTTATTTCTGAATAGATTAGAGTATCATTTTCTTTAAAAGATATGAAATCACCTTGGGAAACTTGAAAAGAAGTAATGCTGACTATTACATTATTAACAAAAAGCCTTCGATGACTTATCGGCTGCCTTGCTTGAGGAAGAGTTTCACTAAAATGGAGACGAACCGGAATAACGTCCGATCTTGTTTCTGGATTGAGTGGAAAAGGGATATATGAAGTTCGTTCTGTTCCTCTATGCATCTCTGTGATGGGTAAATCTCCATGAAAAAGGGGCAACTTTCGTGTAGTTTGTAATTGGATGTAACTATTCAGATTTTTTCGAGAATAAATCATTCTCTTAATAGATCTCGTCTTGTTCCTCAATCTTCGAAGAATGCGGCGTTGTATTATTGTAAGTTTCCTGTTCCAAACATTTCCTTCAAGTAGACGACAAGTTTTAAATCTTAATGCGGGCATTCCTCCCTTACATGCATTTGCTTGCAACAGATTCTTACTAAGACCCCATAGACACGGTCTCGGTATCTTCACTGTTGCCCCTCTTCTCAAAGCCCTTCGAGAGGAAGATGAATGTCAATGTGCCATTTTCTTCTTTCCCCTACTATTTACTCTTCTCCTTCACTGCACACTTTAGATAGATGTTTCCATCCAATCAAAGACGGCGAAGCGCCTCTAATCTAAAGGCCAAAGAGTGCTCTTTGCGCTACTACGCATCCTTACTCATAGTATAGTGCAAGTTAGGTTTGGGTATAGCAGGACTTGAACCTGCGACCATTAGGTTAAAAGCCCAATGCTCTACCAACTGAGCTATACACCCCAAAAAAGATGTAGTAGTAAATAAGGATTGGTGCGGAAAAGAAAAGAGGGCGGCCCCTCTTCATCATATTAAAGGGGCGCGGCTTTGTATGAGGCTCGTACTGCAGAGCAAGCGAAGAAAACGTAAGGGCGCGCGCTAGCACTCCTGCAAGAAAACGGCCTAGCTAACGCGCCCCTTATTGAAAAGTCAAGGATATTGAATGATCGATATGAGAAAGAAGCGCTCAAGCATTCGAAGAAAGCCGGCCTTACTCAACAAGCACCTTTCTTAGCTTAGTAAGGTTGCTTGTTTCCACTCATTGAAGATTCTATCTACAAAAAAAGGTCAACGGGGGGTACTAAAATGGCTCTCACTGACACCATCTACGAGAAGGTGAGGTCGTCTTTATTTCCAGCCGCCATACGGTTCGCCTTAAAGCCTTAAAGACGGAGAAGGGGAGGAGCAGTTATCTATGTAATTACGGTCTTTGTTGGCCGGGGCGAGCACTCTCTTTTCTTTGTAAAATTCCGTCTTACCAAACAAGACTGACTTCTTACCAACCCGCGAAGGGTTGTGAGGCTGGACCAGGTACGAAGAATGAATCTATATCTGTGCACGGAAGGGCCGGCGGCCGCTCAACTGTTCGAGCGCAATGCAGTGGTATTGGTTCCGATTCGACAAAGGTAGAATGCCTGGTCGAAGGTCCAGTACAGTAGGTAGCAGGCGTGTTCGTTTTGGCTCCCGAGCGAGAACGAGAAAGAGGCGATGCACCATCCTTGCTGCTACGTACGTTGACCTTGACTTGACAGATTCATCCAATTGAACCCAAACTCAAAGGAGGACCACAAGCTCGGGGCTCGACGAAAGAGAAAGTCTCGGCATTAAGAAAATGGGGTTAGCTGTGAAAGAGGCATTCATTTTTTCATGAATATTCATAGCTGAGTCTACTAAAAGAGGGACCAGCTCATCGTAGTGATTAGAGGACACCTCTGATCGTTCACCTCTAATGTGACACGTTCCCTCCCAGTTTGATCAACGGGATCAGTCGGCTAGAGAGCGGGGCTATTCTTCTTCCGAGGAGACAAAGTAGTCTCTTGTACTGACCGAACCCTCAGTTCGGAGGTCTTCGTCAACATGTTACGAAGCTCCAGTCTGGCGGTCAACTTGATGCGGGAGAGGCATGAGTGCAGTTCGATCTTGTGGTGTATTCCTTTGTAGTGAGTAGGGCCTCTTTCTCGTTGATCAGTTCGCCTCCGCTCTATTGAAAGGTCTCCATTCCTACGGCGGTTTTGTCAATGAACCCGTGGATAAGTAGGCCTTTCTTGCAGACCGATCTTCTGCCGAGTTCCTTCCTTCGTAGTCAAATCTGATGATACGCTTTGGCGATGTTACCTACCAAAGAAAAGGCCTGCTAGGTGATCGAAATCGCTCAGGTCAGCGAGGACTCACTCACCTACTCCTTATCTAATACTTTCTTCTATCTACTGAATTAAAAAGGCGACCCGCCGCGCCGGGCTATAAGATAAGAGACAGCTGTTGTACTACTTGACTGGTAAGAAAGAGCTTCCGTAAGAACTGGAAGACTCTTGTATGTACGGTAACCCTATCTTCCGCTACTGGTGGACTGTTGCACATAAAGGCCGACAGAAGCAACCTTTCTTAGCGCGCTTTTCAAGCGCTTAGCTTCTGCTATAAAAAGGCGGCAAGGCCATAAAGTAAGTGAAGTTGCAAGCCTAAGCCAAGAAGGTACGAACGAAGTGACGGGCCCTTTTAGAGAGAGGGGGCGGCTTTCTTGTGGTAGTCATTGCGAACATCTCTCCTCTTCTCTTAGCGTGCACAGTTTGCTTACGCCTTAGGCACATCTATCTTTCTTAGTTTCACGCTGGCCTAATGAATTGAATATGAATAAAAGTCAGTCTTTTAGTAAGCGTATATAAGCAGCTGTTTAGTGTATAAGCAATTCTTTAGTGGTCGCACCGGTACGATGGAGGTTGGTTGAAGATGATGTTACGCGGCGTTCAGAACCAGTCTTGAAGTGAATGAATTAGAAAGAACGAAGAAGTAAGGAAATGAGACGACTCTTTCTTGAACTATATTATAAACAGACCTTCCCCTCCACACCAATCACGAGTTTTTCTCCATTCCTCTCATATATCGTCGTAACGCCCTTAATGCTAGGTTTTGAAAAAGACTTTTCATGTCATTCCCATTTAGGTCCGATTCGGATCCCTCCGTTGTTTCCTTTTCCTTCCGCACCTTTTCCTCGAAATGAGAAAGAAGATGGTACACTTGAATTGTATTATTTAAGTGCTTATTGCTTGCCAAAAATCCTACTTCTACAATTGGTAGGTCACCGGGTTATTCAAATAAGTCGTGTTTTCCGTGGTTTTCCCATGTTACAACTTCCGTACCAATTCGGTCGATCCGGAATGGATCGGTTAAACATTCCATTAGGGAGCCTGGTCTTGACTTTTCTGTGTGGTATTCATTCTCGTTCGGCTCTTGGAATCACATCCAGCAGTGGTGGGAACAGCTCGCAAAATCCAACCACTTCACCTACTTCATTGCCCCCAACCCTTTCTCGTACCTCTATTGAAACAGAATGGTTTCATGTTCTTTCATCGATTGGTTATTCCTTTCCGTTCGTATCTCTTTCTCCAATTTCGGTCTCGATTAGTTCACAAGATTGAATGGCCAATTCTCCTCCGGACCCTCGATTCGATTGTTTTCCAAGAATGTTGAGCCGGGTATGTAAGCCATGTATCTGGGAGGAACTTAAAAGAAGGGCTTTCGGTTTTTTTCACCCCGTTTTGTGGTCTTGCAGCTATTTAAATAAATAAGAATATAAAATTATATATATATATAATAAGACTTTTTTAGAAGAAAGATTCTATATATGTCCAATCCCCAGTGGTGGTGGGACCAACCAAGATGTATGTCGTCCAACCCAACCTCAGACTCTTTCTTCCCGACCTATTTGACTCTCTGGCCGCAGTTATAGTTATTTAGGTGGTATCCCGAGATTGAAGAGATCGAATTCCTCCGGGGAACACACGAAACAAAGATATGAACTGGGTAAATAGAAATGGAAAAGAGATGTTTCCAATTCATCAAAATGAGAAGCTTTTTCTACATCCATATGATCTACTAAAGTAGATCGGTATTGCCCATATAATAAAAGCAGATCTTGGTCCATGGAATCCCAAGAAGGTAAGAACTCCAACCTGTCCGATGCTTCTTCGGCCAAATACGATATACAAGTGGGACCTGCACTATGCGCAAGCTGTGCGAAAAACCGCTTCTTTTTTCCGGTTCTGAAACAACTTGGGCGAAATAGGGTTCTACCGGGAAACCATGGATTTTTTAGTTTTCGCCATTGGTTACTGGTTGAGCCACTGGAATGGAATGAGATAAGAATCTCTGGAGATCTTTCCTCTCCACTTACTCGTAACAGGCTTTCCCTCTGTAGAAGACTTCTTCCGAATGGCATAATTGGGAGATTGATTCCTCGATCTTCAAAGAAAACTGACTCCTCCTACTCCTTCTTCTCCTTTAGGATAGGATCGTCGTTGGTCCTTCTTTCACTAATGATCTAATGATCTCACCATTTTCTAGTAGTTCTCGCGAACGCGCGAGGGACTATCCTTTCTATCGCTTGCCCTTTCTTTTCACTCTCAAGACAAGGCTCTCTCTCTTTTATAAAGCGAAGCAAAGCGCATGGCGCTGAAAGCTCAATAAACACAGACGAACACGATGCAGGGCATAGCATAAATGAAACCGCTGATCATTTCATAAAACATATATGCTTGACCTTTCTCGATGCTTTTTTTGGGTGACTCACCAACCGACCCAGCAGTGATCGATGACAGAATGGTACGAACAAATCAAAGTCATTGGATTTGGTAGTTCTCCATGGACTTCTCTCTTTAGCCCTTTGTATATGTTCATAAATGGGTGTGCACCTCCAGATGGGCGGGGGCCGGCCTCCCACTCTCTTATCTTATGCAGCATTTATTAGCGGTTGGGTGGATCGTGCAATAAGCCTCTCTCGACCCTCCGTTTCTCATACGTCTTTATGAAAGCCTCTCGCCTTTCGAGATCCGGTCCATCATCAACTCAGTCAGATCTTCTTGTTTGCCCGCTTTGATTAGGCTTCCTTTAACGGATTTGATCGGCATTTCGTGCCTGCAGTCCTGCTGAATTCGACCTTTTATCAGGGTAGCGTAGTAAGGTTAGAGGCGCAACTAGAAGAGTTGGCCCTATTTCTCTTTTTTGATCAATTCGATTGCAGTCTCCGAAGTCCTTCTTGATCGATGGTCCCCATTAGCATTAGTGCTAATTAGCAGCCGCTTTTTTTGGAAGGCGAGATACTTATGTGTGACCGCGGATTCCACGGTAGCAGTAGTTCTAGCTCTACATTAGGAGCAGGGGGGCTCTATCTAAAGGAGGTACGGACCCCTCCCATAGTACGGTACGATGCAGCTGAAAAACTTAATAGGCTACCGCGGCTCGCTTCGCTTTTGTTGCGGAGCTCACTGCTTTTGGAGTAGTGCTTGCAGCTTGCTGCTTTCTGTTCAAGCGGAGCTCGCTGTCTACTCCACGAGTCGCCACAGCTTCGCCTACGCCACTTGTATATAGACAACAATAGCGCCCAAGATTTCCCCTTCGCGTAGTTCATTGAACCTTCCAACTTCACTCCGTGGCCTGTGCTAAAGAAGCGTGTCTTAACTAATTCCTTTGAACTCATTTCACCTATTCTACCTCTCGATATCTCCTCACCTTGCACCTTTTCTTTCTTTTCCTCATCCCATGATCCTTTCCCATGTCGTGGAAGTGAGCTCCTTCGTCGCTCCTTCATTCTTCATAACGACTATAACCAAGCTGCCAACCAATAAAGCAAGCACCTTCATGGACTGAGACCGTGGAAGCTCCGTTAGCACCTTAAGGCTGTCTTTATCCTGAGAACCCTCGGGAATATTCAGAGACTCGGCTAATGCTTCTAGGCCCACATTCGGAGACAGACCAAGCACCTCTCTTACCCACTCACTATCTAATAAACCGGACTGGCTTATTATCTGAATGAGATCGGAAAGAGAGGAGGTAGCCCAAATCTTCCAATAGGCGCATACGAAAGGTTCTGAAAGAATTGAAAAAGCTCTGAAAAATAAACAACCCGACCTGAGGAACTACCAACAACGGAAGAACTAGCAACAGCGGGAGAAACCGTTTCTAACCTCAGCTTCACCCCCTTCCTCGGGATTCTTTCTTTGATGATATGCCCTAAGCCCCTTTCAGAAGACCGAAGTCATTGGTGCTTTGCATAAGGGGTAAGAGCGCCATAAAGACTATTGGTACCTATCATAGACTTGACTCATTTTATGGGCTTGAATTCCTTTCCCCGAGTTAGAGGGGTTTTCTGAAGGTCTTCCTCAAGGGCCACTTGGTTCTCAAAAAGACTGTTACCCCCGGCCAGAGTAGAAGTAGGCAAACGGATGTTTCTGGGGGGAACTACGGGAGACGGAGACAGGTGGTTAGGCGAGATTCTAACTTCTGGCTCATCGCAATTCCATTTCTTAAAGTGCAAGTCCAGTTTTCTCTTTTTATGAAAGTGAAAGTCAGGTTAGCCCCTTCTTTCAATTCCAAAGATGCTCTCAAATTGCTGTTCAAGATTATTTTACCCTAAGGCTTCTCGCGGTCAGGCAAGCGTGGCAGAGCGTAGCATGTATCCAGCCATCCGAACTACTTACTGAAGGGCAAGCACCAACGAATTACTCACTTCATTCACAGCGCGGGGGAGAGACAGAGAGGGGTCAGTAATAACTCACAGCCGGGGTAAAAAGGTCCTACTTCCTTACTCACTCAAGTCATTGCTTTGACCGAACCATAGGCCGAAAAGAAAAGATTTTTTAGATACTTGTTACAGGCCTGACCAAGAGCGCAAAAGAGCTTTATTTAGAATTAGAGTAAGGGCACGCCATTTGCAATGCCTTTTCTTGCTTTCGACAGGACCCCCTTCCGACAGGAGAAAAAAGATTACGCCAATGCCAATTGCCAATGATATAGAGTTTCTAGCGATTACGACTATAAAGGGCAGGAGATGAATTAAAGAATCGTACTGCAACTGCTGAAGAGAGATCAGAGCTAGTACTAGAGGAAGCGATAGCGGACAAAAGAGCTCAGAGAGCAGTGCAGCTAAGCGGGAAGATCTGTGATCTATTTGAAAGAGCATATCGCAAAGACCGGTATATTGCACATACTGATTGATTGATTGTATAGATTGAGTCTCAATTAGAGAGTTATGATATATCTATAGTACCCCCGCCGATGAGACTTTCCAGCTCGAGGCTAGAAGCTACCAACACTTTAATACAAACAAAAACAGAAATCGGAATTCGTGGGGCCCGAGGCCTTACAGAAAAAGATCGATGAACGATTAAGCGAGACTTTGCCTTAGAGACCAATGAAATGAGACCAAGAAGCTTTATTACACAAAAGTTCTTTGAAGACCTTTTGCTTCTGCTTCCCTGCTTACTATTGCTATCACCTCAACTGCTTTGACCTGCTCACTTAGAGTGAAGATCAATAATGGGCGGAAAGGAGTTCACACAAGACCACAGAGCGAGAGAGAGAGCCTTCGCTTACCTGTTTAACCGTGCCCTCCTATCACACCTATCTCCCTTTTCCTTCAGTCACATCCAGTCTCAGTTCTGCTTCCAACTACCGAGCTTGGACGTATAGCAAGATTGAATAAGAGATATGGCATACGGGAATAGTATATGAAATCACAAAGGCTGGAAAGAGACTGGAGAGGAGCGTGGAAAATACTTAATAAAGCACCTTAGCAATTACTAGTAATGCCCCTATCGACCTCAGTCTTGTTTTTTGCTAGCTTTAGTCTAGAACTAGACTATCTCATTAAACGTCGAATATCCCTATGATGCTAGCCAGTGAAAAAGGAAGGAGTCTACTTCTTTGCTGGCTTGACTCCAGAACTAGTAGAGGAAGGAAGCGATGATCGGTCTATCCCATTAAGCGTAATCCCGCTAGCCAATGAAAGGACTACTCTTCTTGGACTGTGAGCGACGACACCAGATCAGAGCTAAGTGAGAGACGATAAATGCGATTAAACTGCTTTATAACTGCTCGATTTATAAGTCTTGCCTAAGTCCTAGACTTGAATGAAGCAGCCTGGCTGAAAGTCGTATTTGCTTTTGCTTTTCTTGTTCTCTTTTCTTAGTTAGGCCCAAGAAAGTACAAGATATAGCTTGACTAATATACTAAGATGATAGCTAGAGACTAGAGATGAGAGTGCAGGATCTAGATTTGTAACAAATATTCGACTTTGCTTATGCAAATTGTTATGTACCAAAACCAAAGAATATCGTCGATGGGATACAAAAAAAGAGGATCCTACTTCGCTCATGCACCGTCTTTTCACCCTCCTACCGCTGGTAAAGCTAGCAGTCTAATAAAATTTCTGCATGTTAAGACAGCACACTAGTACATTTTCATTGACCACTGAGACCAACCCCCAAGCCCGGTCTTTGAACTAATAAAGATGGCATAGTAGAAAACTTCAGACTGACTATCATCGCGCTTGAAGTCCACCCAAGAGAGTTCCCCGGCTTCTCGTGATGAGCGCAGCGCAGCAAACGGTGTTTGCGCCAGAGGAGGGTGGTGAGAACCGTTGAGCCATTGGCTTGCTGAGCTTTTCTGATTTGGGTTTCTCACCCACATCACCGAGAGGAGGGCTTTTTTCGTTATAGAAAAGAAAGGTCAATGAAAGGATTCAGTAATGACGCCATGCATCACCATTGAGTGCTGTGCTGAAGAGAAAAAAACCGAAAAAAGTTCCCCACATTGGGAGAGAAAAGAGAAGACTGCGGTCAATGATCAATTGTGCACATCCTTTTTGGATGGTCGGCTTAGAGTGAAAGCATACGAACATAGACTTTGTGACTGACTTCGCCGTATAAGCATATCTTCACTGAAAGTCATTAGGGCTGCTTTTGCCCATGCCATGAATGAGAGTGAGTCCAGTCCATCTTCCTTCCCTGGATATGCTGTGTCCTCTACATTCGCTTCGTCCTCCGCCTCTACTGCGCAAAGATTTTGATCCCCCGTTTAGTGAGTCGTGAAAGCACCTACCTTATGTTTAGACGTATTGGTTTCAGTGAAAAGCCAAATAGAGAGTTTTGCGTGTGCCTGCTTTAGTAAGAGTAAGGAAAAAGCTTGAAAAGCGTACTTGCTTTAACAACGGAAAGAGGTTCCTTCAGCGGTTCAGCTTTAGGTCTCGGTTCAGGTGCTTTTCATGATTGTGGTGTTTGATTGGGCACGGGCGTTCCTGTCCTTACTTAGAGGTCAAGTTGCCACCTGTCTATCGAAGGGGGATTTCCCAGCCTATCTCGGTATATGTTACCGAAAGAAGGAAGAAGAATCTAATGATTTCCCTAATTCTGTGAGAAAGAAAAACCAGTTTGTTAGAGCTGGGGCAGAGAAGCAATCAACAGAATGGGTCCCTGTTGTTCACAAGTGAAGGCACTGAACGGATCAAGATCTCGTAAATTCATTGTCTTTCTTGATTCAAATCAGAAAGAACTTCTTTCGCTATTGAAGCCATGCCTGAGCTGTCAGCTTATTAGCATCCCTCTTCTGCGTTAGGAATTGTCCGAAAAGGTTCGATTGAATCCCATGCTTTCATGGTCCCTATCTCTGCCCCGGCACTGGCCGACACGTAGGTCTATTCCGCGCTTTCCTAGGTGCGCATCTCCATCTACTAAAAGTAGGGGTGGTTGCCATAGATAGATTGGGTCATTCGTAACCAGAGCAATAACCGATGCTACAGCATAAACTAAAGCTATACGTGGCGGCCCCTAAAGGCGTAACTGACAGGTTCTGTTTTATCTGCCCATCCGAGTCATCCCGTACTCCAAAAAAGCAGAGGTGAGGTCCGGAGAGTGGGACGGATCTACCTGGCCAAGGTGCCAATGTCAAGTGGTTATCCGAAGTGTTGGAATATGCTCTACCTACGGTACCTAACTAGTCTTTCTTTTCGGTAAGTAAGAATACATTGACCGATGGAGGAGAACCCCCGAAGTAAACATAAATGAAGGGGCATACCCCACCCCAGGCAACCAAACAAAGAACTCAAGACACTCCCCGAGCTCTAAAATAAAGAAACTAACCTATGGAAAAAATTATTGAAATTAGATTACGATTACAAAGGCTAAAAATAATCCAAGTTTCTACGTAATCAAAAAGAGCCTAAGGATTAACCGAAACTAAGCACATACTAAGCCCAATAAGACACATTGGCCTAGATATACATGAGGCCAACTGAAAAACAGGTATACACATCAAATAAACTAGGATGAAACATAGGATTCGGTGGATGATTCGGCATCCTTTATTAATTGCGTATATAACGGTAGCCCTTCCTAAATAGTTTTTGAGTAGGCTAGGAAAGAAAGAAGAAATGATAGAGCGAAATGGGTTGGTTGCCCAAAGGGCTATCTGATCTGATCATGGGGGGATAGCACAAGGGCTTAAGGCATTGGTTTGCTAAATCGACATACAAGAAGATTGCATCATGCATGGGTTCGAATCCCATTTCTTCCAGTCTTTTCCTACTGAACACTTTCCTGCTCAAGATAGGGTACTAGAAAGGGATCATACGAAGGCTATGTTCTTTTTTTAGATCTAGCCTGAATGACTCCTAAACTAAAGGTTTTCATTATATCTAAAGTGTGCAGTGAGGGATCTTTATATTATAGGTAGCCAGTCTTTACTTCACTCGACCCAAGCAATGCCCAAAGAGTCCCATGCCTTTCTTGGTCGGACCAAGCCAACTGGCGATTTCCGACAAGTCTTTCCTAATTTTTAGAGCAAGAAGCGGAACTACAGGAAAGCTTTCTTTATCTTTATGGATAACCAATTCATTTTCAAATATAGTTGGGAGACTTTACCCAAGAAATGGGTAAAAAAAATGGAAAGATCGGAACATGGGAATAGCTCTGATACCAATACGGACTGCCCATTTCAATTGTTGTGCTTTCTTAAATTGCATACCTATACAAGGGTTCAAGTTTCGATCGATATTTGCGGAGTTGATCATCCCTCTCGAAAACGAAGATTTGAAGTGGTCTATAATTTACTGAGTACTCGGTATAACTCACGCATTCGTGTACAAACCAGTGCAGACGAAGTAACACGAATATCCCCGGTAGTCAGTCCATTTCCATCAGCCGGCCGGTGGGAGCGAGAAGTTTGGGATATGTTTGGTGTTTCTTCCATCAATCATCCAGATCTACGCCGTATATCAACAGATTATGGTTTCGAGGGTCATCCATTACGAAAAGACCTTCCTCTGAGTGGATATGTGGAAGTACGCTATGATGATCCAGAGAAACGTGTGGTTTCTGAACCCATTGAGATGACCCAAGAATTTCGCTATTTCGATTCTGCTAGTCCTTGGGAACAGCGTAGCGACGGATAATTCAGAATCAGAATAGGTCCAGGGGACAAATCAATAGGAAATGTAATTTGCTTCGTAAGAAGAAGAATTCACTTCTATGAAAGACTTTCACGGGAATTGTCTTGATCGTCGGGTATCATTTTAAAATAAATAGGAATAAGTGTTATCGCCTGCAATTCTTCCCAGTATGGAATGAGTAAAGAATCAAGCTACAAGTCTCGATCTATACGAAAGGCACTGGTTTTTTTCTTTCTTTCGGTTTCATTGATAGCAGAATATCCTGACTCTATAAGGGCGCTAGCGCTTTACTAATAGAATAGAAAAGGGGCCTGAAAAAGTAAGAGGCTGCGCTGCTACTCTAGGCTCGCTTCTTCCCGCCCCTTATTGAAAACGAAACTAACGAGCAATCAAACAAACTAAAGCGCTAACGTTATATTACTTAGTAAAGCAACCTTTCGCGCTAGGCGCTCACTTTTTTTTTCTGGGTGGAAGCTGGCGGCGGGGCTTGCTTAACCGGATACACGGAATTGGGATCTCTGTCACATGCAAATCTTTCTATCGGGAAAGCCTTGCTTATTCAATTCATTCAAAGGGCTGATTATTTAGAACCCTGCTCATAAGATAAGTAAGAAAGCGTTGGTGGGATCGGCGGGATGATGATGAGTATCTAAATCAATAAAGACAAAAAAGAAGAAATGGCAAGAGAAATTGAATATCGATGGAGGTGCATTGCCGATGTGGAAAACAGGGCAGGGATTCTCTACAATGACACTGTAGACCAATTGAAAGGGATGTAGCGCAGCTTGGTAGCGCCTTTTTTTTTGGGTAAAAAATATCACGGGTTCCAATCCTGTCATCCCTACCTATTCTTCTCCTCTGGGCAGTCACGAGGGATCCATTGAGATCGATTCGGACATACATAATTTTCATTTTCTGAGACTATATGCATGTTTAGTATTGGGGGTACAAAAAGAAGCCTTTTCTTTTTAGTCGTATCTACTGTGATAAAAAAGCGTTCTTAGTTCAGTTCGGTAGAACGTGGGTCTCCAAAACCTGATGTCGTAGGTTCAAATCCTACAGAGCGTGATTCTGTTCTTGTTAGGTCTAATTAGAATTCAAGAACTTCACTCATTTGAACAGCAACCTTAATTGAACCTCCCGCGGATCAAAAAAAGGAGGAAGTCAATAAAAAAGAGATGTTAATGAATCAAAGGTCCAACTGATCGCCGCGTCTGTCTTGTAAATATGCAGTTACGAATAATCCAGCCAAAAAGTAATAGGAATTAGACCTAACACGATTAAAAATAGAAAAACTTCAATCATTTCTATTTATTTGAAAGGGGAAAAAATATAGGGTTCCAAACCTAAATAAACATCCGAATCGCCCATGAACCTCAATGACCAAGAATTGGCAATTGACGCGGGAAGGAACTCTAGAATACCTGGAATCTCACAGAAAGATTTCTTTTTGAAAATTGTTCATTCAATGAATTTCTAATAAGTCTTCCTCAGACCAATAAAGAGAGCTGGGGTTATAGTTGAAGCCACCAAAATAGAAATAAGTAGTTCTATTATAATAGGCATGAAGGAGCTAAATGAGATACGTTTTTATATAGTTATAATAACTAGAACTCTTTTAAAAAACTTACCTAAGTTTCCAGATACGAGGATAATAAAAAATACCAATTGACAGTTTGTTTTTGATTCATCAGTTATTAATATAAGGCACTAACAAAGATAGAGTGACAGAGGTATAAAAAAAAAAAACATCATCTGTTACATCTACTCATCCCACGATTACGAATCAACAGACCCCATTACCGAGATATGGCAACTCTTTTTTTTTTTTAAGTCATAGTAATAATAACTGTGTCGTCTAACTTCATTCACAAAGAAATGGTGTAAGCGGAAGGGAAGGCGTGAATCCTCGATCCTAGCTAGTTTGATCTGTCGAAATAAGGTTCCCGGTTGGCTTTGTATGAAGAAGCCTCTCTTTCTAGCCCTAAGTGAGCCATAGATTGTGAGTGAGCTCTCGGGGAGTAGAGATCGAGCGTAGAATACCAGTGGAAAAATTCTTTCTTTATTTCAATTTTTGAAAGGAAAAAGCGGAAGAGACGCTTCTCGCAAGCAGCAACCATCCATAGCGAGAGAGATCCCTTGTCTTTGTCGCCTACCTATGTCTAGAATAGCACGATAGAGGCCCTAATCTATAGCAAGAGTCTAACCGCCTGCATTGATGGACTGAAGCAGGAATGAGAATAACCTAGTCTCCTTATGATTCTGAAGTGAAGCAATGGAAGAGAGGAAACAAGCATAACTGGGAACCATCTACAGCTTGAACACTCCTTCTTGCCTTTCAATCTCGACCTACGCTTGGAATAGTGGCTTTCTTGTAGTAAATGAATCCGAACATATAGGTAGCAACTATCTCGAAATGGATAAGTAAGCTCCCCCATTTTTGAATGAGTATGGGTGAAAGGCCCGCTTTCACCTACGACTTTATCATCAGAGGTTTAAAGAGGTAGTGATTCTAGGACTAGAGGGAAGTTCAAGTCGACCAATGTGATAGGCGAAGAACTAACTTCTCTGGTGTCCGTCAAAGGATTCGGAGGTAGGGGATGACCTGTAATTAATCTGGCTGTTCGGGTTAAAGGGAAGGGCCTCGCCGAAATCATCGGCTTTCTGCCCAACGCCACGGCCGTGGCCCTCTTATTTAAGAAGATTCCCGGATGTATAAGGCCAGCATAGGCTGAGTCTAATTCACCATCCCGGGATTTAGTTCTGACCATAAAATGCAACTCTCATGCTTGGATGGAAGGAGCATTCAATACTATCGAGGTTGGACGGAGGCGCCTCTTATCGGTCGGGAGTGAGTTGTGAATTCTGGTGATAAGGCTTGTGATGTTCGATCTAAGATATTCGGAATAAACGGATAGAATTGTTGGCTTTCTCAATAGCTTTATCGGCCGGAAAAGCAGCTCCTAATTCCTATCTCAGTAGCTTCATCTTCTTCGGGAGCTGAGAATGCTTCTGCTGCCGAACCGGGAGGGACAAAGAGGCTTACATGCCTTATTTAAAAAATGGAAAACACGTCTTTCTGGGTGGGGGTATTAAATCCTTAACTTCCCTAATTTTAATTTAGTGAGAAAGCGCGTATACTTTAAGGAAGGCGGCGTATTTCACCCCTCATCCGGAGTAGTTTAGTTAGTTGTCAATAGCTTGTGATTCGGAGTTGTCGACCCGTCATTTCCAGTCAAGTAAAGGAGCATCTCCCTCTTCATCGCGGTCGCTCAATACGTTGTATCGATAGAGTGACATTTGCCTTACCCCCCCTCTACCCGAGGGATCAATAAGCAACCGGGTGACGGGCGAACCACATCTGTTCCAATTCCAGAGGCTTTCTCCGATCGAAGTCGGATCAAATGCAAATATTCGATTCCAGAGGAATCGGTTTGGGGGGAACCTCGGGGATTGGGTGTTCGAAGATTTCGATGCCTTCTATTCCGGTCAATGAACCGATATTGTGAGGGAGCAGCTAACCAATCTCATTTATCAGAGAAGTCCATCGGTTTAGAGATTAGTTCATGCTCTTTCATCCCCTCGTTCAAGGAGTCGGAGATGGCTTGGCAGCAAGCGTAGTGGCAGGCAGGCGATAGGATGTTACAGGATAGGCTTACTAAAGCTCGTGTAAACAAGATTTATAGGAGAGAGGGTGAGTTCTCCATCTATCTTAGGAAGGTCTTCTGTCTTTTTTCAATTCTATATATCTCTTTTTGATGTTCGAGATCGCCTCCGTGTGGTTCATCCTAAGTAGCTAATCGAATATGCTTTTGTCTCTTGGAATCGTATCACCCATGGCGAGGGTCTCGTATAATAGAATAAGAGAACGGTTGCTTTTAGGAGTGCTCTTTCTCGATTTCGGAAAGGAAAAGCTTGGTTGCAGGAAACAAAGTCTAACTAGAAATTTCTTAATTAAGAAAAGAAATAAAGAAAAGCCGCGTTGAAAGTCTTGCTTATTTTCTCCTCCATCTAAGTAAGAGAAGGGAAGGTTGAAGCTTATAGGTAGTATAAAAGCGCTAATAAGGGAAATCATGCTACTTAAACTATATGCTTAACACATGCAAGTTTAACTTTTCTAATAAAAAAGAAGCGGGGTAGAGGAATTGGTCAACTCATCAGGCTCATGACCTGAAGAGTGTAGGTTCGAATCCTGCCACCTTTCTTGTGAATCATCCTCTTACCACAGTAAGAGATGATGGAAATAACAAAACATAAATTTTGAAATGAGACGACTCTTTCTTGAACTATATGAATTGTTTCATTATTCGTTATTTCTGGGTCTTTTCATTATTATCATAGAGCAAAAGCTCTATAAATGTTGTTATCGATTTAAAAATTTTCTAGTGTTCTATTTAGACTTACATCACGATATCTTTTTCTTCCTCATTCTTATTTTGGTTTTCGTCTCACGGATCTTGGTTCGCGCTTTATGGCATTTCCACTATAATAAGTGTAGGGATTCATGGGTACCTAAGATTGAGAAAACTTTTTCCATTTCTACGTGTATTGTTTGTTTCTATATGTATTTCACAGGGGTCGTGCAAATAGCGCAATGCGCTGACAATCCAGATCTGGAATTGCGCTTAGGCCCACCAGGAACGCCCCTAGAAAGGGGGGAGTCTCTTCCTAATCTAAATGAACTGCCAAAAATAGTGTATGAACAACGGATTCAAATTCCAAACAATAAATTTATCAACGTTGAACTTCAGGACAACGAAATGGCTTCTCTAATAAATCGACTTCCTAAGGCAGAACTTCAAGACGTAATTAGGGCAGACTCCATTCTAAAGCCACTAAAGGAGTTCAACGCAGAGCAACAAGCCCAATTAAGGGATATAGCTATTCGACACTTTGAATTCAAAAATGAAATCATCGCCAAAATGAAATCCCTTTATCCCAACGATGAATGGGAATTGACAAAAGTCATTCGAGAGAAATTCTTTCAAGGACGACAAAAAGATCGGGAGTCTTCCTTGGAAGATCTCCAAAGGATGCTTTCCGCTTTAAACGAACAAGGAAAATCCGCAAGTTGTTCCAAAAGACTCCGATATAATATTTCCTATTGGAATTGGAAAGAATGAGAATTACTATTTTCTATACAAGTCTATTCTACTTTGTACTTGGTCATGCAAGAGATCCCCCCCGAAAACATAAAAAAGTAGATTCGCTACCTCTGAACGGAAGGGCCCCCGTTATGTAGTTTTTTTCGCTGAATAAATGAGAGAGAGTGGGAGGGCGGGTCTCTTCTCATTGGGCCCGCTTGGGTTATGGTTGGGGCACGCCCCACTGAGGTTTTCTTAAGAAATCATATCAGAATGCTATTCTCCGCTCATCCATCGGAGAGAGGAACAGCCCTAGCTGAGCTTTAACTCCTCGATTCAAGAAGAGTTCAAGGGTAGGAGGAGAATAAGAGGTTAGCAACGTACGAACGTTTTCCAAGCGAGCCATGGGAGTCTAGGTTTTGCGAACTAGCCCGGACCGGAAAAGAAGCAAGCCTGTATAAAGGGTTAAGTCCAATCATTCTCCTCAATTTAAATCGGGCATAACCGTGGGGGATAGGACATAACTCCCGTTGTTTAAGGGTAAAAGGTTCATGAATAAGGTAGTTAAGAAAAAAGTGGGGTTGGGAAGGGAAGAGCGAAAGGCTTAGAGCTTTTTTTCAAGCAGCCTACTCTGTGTTTGGGTTAACTATTGATTCAATAATAGCGACAAGAGCTTTTTCTTTCCTTTCAAAGAGGCATTCGATGCCATCATCATTGACTTATGCCTCCTCAACCTATCTGGAGTAGGTCTTTGCCGAGAAGTCATATATTATTTACGGGATAGAAAGTCCGTATAAGAAGATCGCCCGGGAGGGGGTTTTGCCACTAAATGCTAAATCGGATACTGTCTCCGAAGATAAATAACTAGGCTTTTTCGATTCACCAGTCGCGGAAGCTGAATTAAGAAGATAGGCCGCTGAAGGGTCTGTCTCCCGATCGGATGCTGTCCTTCTCAAGCTCAAGATACCCGATTTGGTGTTCGTAGATAGCACCTGACAGAGTTTAGTCAATTATCACGGATGAAAAAGTTAGCGAGCACAGGAAAGAGAGAACAGCTAGTCAAATTACAACCTTCTTCAACTGCTGAGTCAACCCTAAAAGTGGATCTGGCATCAAGCCTATCCCTTTAACCTTTTTCCGGGATCAAGTACTACTTATAGAAATAGAAAGCACCAAAGGTAAGGCGGGTTAAGTTAGGGCATCAGTTGCTTCAACTAAAGAATCAGTCAAAACGAACCCTGAAACTAAATCCGCAACAGAGCGAGTAGCCAGGTGTGAATGTTATGGATCTAGCTCTTCACGAGCAGCAGAGCTAGACAAGCAAGCAACAAGGCTTCAGCCGGGTGTTTATCCTGATGAAATAGAATATATGTATATACAGGCTCGCTACTACTACTCGAACTACCCGAGACAGAACCAGACTTGCGTAGGAAAGAAAACAAAGTAAGTCCTCTCCTTAGCTCTTAGGCTAGCTCGAGGGGAACTGCTGGCAAAGAATCCATGCTGGGAACAATCTCTCTCCGCTTGAATGTTCTCGCTTCCCTTGCCTTAACCCGGCATTAAAAGGCTCGTCACTTAGACTCTTCATCTTAGCTTGTAGCTGTTCGATTGTCCTCTGATTCTGCTCGGATCTTGTCCTGTGATGAAAAGGAACTGAGCTTCTGACAATGCCGATAGGAAATGAGATGATTACTAGTTGGAACTTCTATCCCGATTTGGCCTTTGGTCCGCTTTGTTGGGGTTTTGAGGGGTTTCTCCTTAGCGACCTATCAATATTAGCTTGGTACTTTCGCACGATCGGTACAAGCATCCGGTAGAGTTCTAGAGGAAAACCTATCCGAAAAAGTAAAGTGCAGTTGATTTCGCTTTTTCCTTCTTGTTTGGCAGGAGCAACTCCCCGCATAGAGGTTTGTTATGGGCATCGAGTGTGAAAAGTGTTGGATGGGACCGATAGCATGAGAGCATGATCCCCAAGCTTCTGATACGAATGAATAAGAGACTGAAGCATAATTTAATTACCAATTAGACTAGTAGTAGAAGACTGAAGCTACTGAGCTAGCGAGTTAGCGCAACAACTTACTGTCTTGTTTTCTTCGCTGCTTATTTTTTTTTTTTTACAAAAGATTAAACGAAAGCGGTTGCTAATGCTTGTAGCTTGCTTCTGTCCTTAGTCAATTTTGGACTGAAGCTGTTCTGACTGCCGTATCTTTTTTGAACCGAATACCTTCCTCTGTCATCTCTGGTCTGTCTCTTTTTGAGAGAAGATTTTATACCACGCCTGACTATGAAGAGCTTCGAGTCTATCGGGAGAGGATGTGGTGGTAACCCCCTCTCGTCTAGAGCCGGGCGTCCAGCCGTGTAGGAAGACTCACCCTAGCCACTATAGCGACCCCACCCCCAACTCTAGCTGAGAAGCACCCTCCATCCACTTCCCCTTTTCCGTGTGCCCAAAAGCCCGCCCGGTTTATGAGCCCATTTCCGATTCCCTTACCCAATCTCATGAGAAGCAAGCCCAGCAGGCCCTACCTTAAAATGTCCCCAGACAGCCAGCCCTCACCAGGCTGCTAGCATTGCTAAATGCTCCGCCACGAAGCAAGCTCTCCCGAATACGACAGATGCGGAAGTGGGGAAGCCGGAAGTGGCTAAAGAAGTCGGAGGAAGAAAGTAGTTGGACAACTGTATACACGAGGGTACATTAGTCTTCTGGGAATTGGCAACATTGACAGAAAGGGGAAAGGGTAGGAATACACTTTTTTAGGTGTAGCTATACTAAAGTAGTTGGCCTAACCTTCGGTTCCCGTAACCAAGTTTTTCTTTATCATTCCTTATGTACTTTTTCTTACTTCATCCATACTTTTTTACTTTTTCTGAAGTGTGGGGCAAACGGCGCCCTCTACTTCTACTTCTAACTAAAGGCGAAGAGCCGGCATTGCAAGCAAATAGAGAGCCTCCGCCCGTTTGATCGGTTGCGAGCCGGAAAGCGTACCGGCAGTTTGAGTCGCGAAAGGGCCGCTTGCTTCACTTCATTTTTCTAGATATTATTCTATATAATAATATATTCAATTCTATATCTATCTATAAACAAAAAATAGATATAGAATCTTTTTCTTTTTCCAATTGTTAATTCCTGGGGAGAGGAAGAAGCAGATAGAGCAAAGGCCTCCTCTTTCCGTTCGCTCTTCCCGAAGTGAGCGAATTGCATGTAGAGATCCGTAGGGGCTTATAGTTTAATTGGTTGAAACGTACCGCTCATAACGGTGATATTGTAGGTTCGAGCCCTACTAAGCCTACCTTTTCACCTCCGGTGGCTTCTCTTCACCTCAGTCAAAGTACCCACCAGCCTGCAGATCTCAATCTAGCGACGGCATCTGTAACCACACTGCTGCCGCTGCCCTTCGGGCACGCCTCCTAAGCTTATCACTAACCTACGCTCTTGCAGCATGCCCCCTTCGGGCAATACGGTGTAATACGCGATGCAGCCGAGCCATCGCTCTTCGATCGCTATATTCTTGCGATAGCGAGATTTAGCAGTAGCGAGGGGAAGGCGTGGTTCATACTCTAAGAGAGAGTAGATGCGAAGGTTCGGATCGAAGATCTTCGCGAGACAGCCCCCGGGCACCATAGCATGTCGGGAATAAGGGGGGACTTACTTCACGTAACCACTCCCTTGGGTGTTGCATAAGGACTTCCCGGATTTTGTCAAAGCGGCCTGGAGAGGGGAACAAGGTTGGAATGAAGCTGTTGATGGATTCAGAGACCGTGTGACTAGATGGAATAAGGAAGTGTTTGGAAATATGAAATAGAAGAAGGAAATTTTGTACCGAAGATTGGATGGCATTAACCGAAAGCTTGCAGCTGGCGCTTACTACCCTGAAATTGACAGACTGAGAAATGATCTCTGGCTTTAATTGGAGGGATTGCTGGCTCAGGAAGAAGTAATGTGGGTTTATAATTCTCGTTGCAATTGGTATAAACATGGAGATCGTAATACCCGGTATTTCCACTCTTTAGCTAGTGCAAGACGGAAGAGAAATAGGATTGAAGCTATAAAGCTTGATAATGGGGAATGGTCATATGATGCCAAGGAAATCATGGAGATGGGTACAAAGTGATTCGAGACTCTTTACACGGATGAAAGCGATCGGGATGTGAACTTCTCTTTTGGATGCACCTATCCCTCTATTGATCAGCACTTGTTAGTTGGCGTTGGGAGGGGAAATCAAGCAAGCTCTTTTCTCAAAGCCCCGATTGAATCCTTTTTTTCAAAGCCAGTGGAACCATGGTGAAATCCGTCTTTCTTGATCCTAGTGTTGTAAGACAGGTAAATGCCACGCAAATTGTTCTTATTCCTAAGGCTCCGACCATCAGAGATTTTCCATCAGTCTTTGCAACGTCATCTATAAGGCAAAATCATTACTAACAGGTTGAAGAGCATTATGCCCCTCGTTATAGCTCCGAATCAATGCAGCTTTGTTAGGGAGTACAGATAATATTCTTTTTGCGCAGGAGATCATTCACTCCATGAAAACATCTAAAGGGAAGAGAGGGTACATGGCCATGAAGATTTATTGAGAAAAAGCTTATGATCGCACCAAATGGAGTTTGATCTTCCATTGCTTGAAGGAGTTGCAGCTCCCTGAACACATACAATCTGTCATTCGTGAATGTATTTCCTCCCCGCGGATGAATCTCTTGTGGAATGGTCTTAGAGCTAATGATTTTGTTCCTTCACGTGGTGTCAGACAAGGGGACCCGTTATCACCATACCTCTTTGTACTGGCTGTTGAGCGGTTGGGTCATCTGATACAAAGTGAGGTTGATCTGGGTAGTTGGCTACCTTTTAGGCTGCATAAAAAAGGTACGGCCATATCCCATCTGTTTTTTGCTGATGACTTCATCTTATTTGCTGAAGCAGACATGGAACAAGCGGGTACTGTGAAAGCTATACTAGATGACTTTTGTGAAGCGTCGGGGGGCCTCCAAATCCAGGATTTTATTCTCACGGAATGTGCACCAAAAGGAGATCAGCGATTTTCTTTAGTTCCAACAAGGGATGCAAGCAAAGCAAGGAAATAAGTCCCTCGCCCGAGAGGCTACTTTGTCTTGCCGATAGCCTAGAAAGAAGAGGCATCACGAATTAAGAGCTTCCGACTAGAGGAAACACTTGTACTAGCAGAAGATACATTCGCTTTGTTCGCTATGATTGGATTTTTGATCTGGTGGTACATGGCGCCAGAACCATTACTACTGGCACCACGCGCGCTTAGCGCACCAGACCTTCCAACGGTTCCTTCAGTAGGGGAATAAAGTTGTCTTATCCCCCTTTTTCATTTTAAAGAAAGCATTGAAGAGGAGGTTTAAAAAAAAAACGACTAGTAAGAGCAGGAAAGAAAACTCAATTGAGAGATGGGATTCATACCCAGGCAAAGGGAAAGCTAAAGCAAAAGGGCCAAGAAAACCCCTGCTGCAAGACCGGATCGGATGCCACAACCGGATTAGAAGCAGTTGAGTAGAAGAGACTAAGAATAAAACTTTGCTAGCTTTCGTTTTTTTGACACTTTTTATTAGAAAGAGTCCAGAGATCGGAAGGAACCTCACATAGGCAACTCCGATAGGCTCAGCAGATACGGTGGGATTGAAAGAAGAAAACGGCAATTCCTATCATCAAGAAACTAGGGCTTCGGCTCCATCAATGAATTAGTTTCCCCTAGAATTGCTATTCTTAAAACCCTCAAAGAGCATTCTTCAAGCGGGGTACGCCTCAGGGCGAGACTAATCCTTCTTACTAAAGCATAAAGAGCCGCTCATTCAAATGTGAAGGGATCGGTGTAGAACTCAACCTCGAGCCTCGTGCGTATAAAATAACTAAGCAACTACTTTTAAGAATTAGCTGCGGATGCAGGTGCGTATGAATACTGAAAGAGTAAGGAAGTTATACGGGAAAAGACTCCTTGGTATGAAAGCTGGTAATTAATTTCACTCTGTATCGAGATGGTATACCCAACCGGATCTTCTTTCTCTGGTTTCAAACCCCCAACCGGTAACCAAAAGAAGCAAGCTTCGGTAGTGGTAGTAGCTTCAAAGGAATTGGTAGTAGGTCTTGAATAGGAAAGCTTTCATAATGTATGAACTAAACCCATGTTGAAGAGCTTGAATTCTTCAGTAAAGGAATCATAACTTGTTGACGCAGACCCAGATATAGGCTTTTCTTCGCCCGTGCATATGGCAGTTTCAGTCTCGTCCTGGCAATAGAGGGCGTGCCATAACAGGAAGGGCTATGGGGTTTGGAGTTTAAGCAGGAACTGGCCCAACCAAGCTTTGCACCTTTTGTTGGGGACAAGTAATCCCTTTGCTTTGTAGTTCTAGTTGCGGATTCCCGGATAGCTATAGTTTCACTAGCAAGTTTCGTAAGCCAGAAGAAGGCCAGTGGGCAGGAGGAAGGTCGGTCTGTCTGACCTGTTGATGCATCACTCTTTATACTACGATATTATTGTATTAAACCTACTTTCTCGGAATATCTTTTTTCACCCAGCCCAGCGTGTCGACGTCATCGGATGCCAACAAAAAAAAGTGTAACTATCAAGCGCTAAACCGGATCTAGACTATCATGGAAACAAGGAGAGGGCACATTCTTATCTGGCCTGGCTGGGATCGTTCACCATAAAGGTAAGGGTCCTCGGGCAAGGCAGCTCACTCATCAACAACAAGTTCTGGATCGGATGATGCCCCTTTTTATATGGCTTTTTTTTCTGCTTCTTCTTTCTCTTCAAGTTCTATCGATGCCCAACTCATAGGGAAGCATGACAAGGGCTTATTCTCGACTATTTCCAATATCAACAAGGTAAGGCGAGGAGGCTCTTTAACTAGACCCCGGGGCTACGCCCGTTTCTGCTTTAGTAGTTGTCTCTATTTCTCTGGTACGGTTGTTTCTGTAGTTGCAACAATCCCCTCTTTCTTATAGGATCCATTATCCGGGATATTGACTTTCTAGATAAGGGGAACTAGCTCACTAGCCAATAGGAGTCTAGGGCGGAGTCGCTAAACCTTCTTTCTTCTTTTTCCGGTGAGTCGGAGACAAAGCACCTAGATAGGGGCCCGTAACGGCACACTTACTCTATGGCAAGAGAGAGAACATAAAGGGCATCAAGGGGGTCATCGGATCGGATGGCAAAAGCGCATATAGAATTGATTGATCTTTCTTCCTAGCCTAGTTCAATGATTCCATTATATAAGGGAACTTCTTTCCCATGCCCATGCCCGGCTGCTCGTTCAGTCATTCATTCCATTCTGTCTTAATTGCTTTCTAAAGGCGGTAATCACATAGCAAGGTTGCCAGGTCGTCTCTCACTAACAGAATTTCCTGAGGCTGAGTCTCCGCCCATTGAGGAGTCTCTTTTTTATTCTGTTTCGACAGCTTTTTCTGTTTTCGTTTTTGGTGTCCCACCTATAAAGATCGATTTTCTAGTTGATGGATATTGACCACTAGTGGCACACTCGATAGATTCCTCATCTATACCTTTTGATGGGAAAAGAAGGTCTCGAGCTCCAGTTGAATCCGGAAAATAAGGTTAGGGAGTCGCACTAAAGGCGGAGGAAGAAGCCCCTAACGCGGTCAAGTCTTGCGCGGCACTATTGGATACGCCAGTTGAAGATGCCCCATCAATAGCAAGAAGAGAAAGAGCATACTCGTCTGTCTAGAAAGCAACCCTGCCCGCGTCGAAGACAAGTCTGGCATCGGATGTCTATAGTGCTTGAACAAGTCTGTCATCGGTGGGAAAAGAGTGAGCTCAATCTGTCTCTGGTGGCGCTCATGTTGGCAAATCCATATTGTAAAGCCGAGAGGTAAAGAGCTCCAGTGCATTTGAAACTGGTGATGTAGCTGCTGAAGCTTTCTTTGTGGCAGTCGTAGCAGTATAGTAGATAAGAAATCTCCTTCTTAGATATATGAACCGAATGCCGGGGCAGTCTGGACTAGATTGATTAGAAGTCAAGTAATCGGAACTTGAACAAGGAAGGGGACATGGAATGCCTTCTTTATCGCTCTCGCCTCTGAACCCAGCGTCCAAGTCCACACATTCATCGGATGGGGCTCACTCATCAACAACTAGGCCTCCGTCACGTTCTGTTTCTGAATCAGGTTAGGATACGGCTCTAGAAGCTTCTGCTTTCTTGTCTCATGAGAGGCCGTATAAAATGCTTCCGTGAATGGAGCAGCAGAAATAGCTACTAGATCGGGAAGTGCCTTAACTACGAAATTATCTCTTTCTGTCACGTAGGGAAAAGATGCTGAGGCTCCTTATGCTTTCCTTTCAAGTCGAATGTCAGAATCAGGTAAGGTAGCTTATGTCATAGGAACAACAGGTGGGGACCTAGCCCCCGGCGACTTAGGGGATAATACCTAGTATATCTATTATCAGGGATAGTGAACATGATAGAGAGTGAGTGCCAAAAGGCATTTTATGAAACTATTCTTTAGTCGCAAGGTTCTTGAACTCAGGCTTAGGCTTAATTTTATCCCGGAACTCTATCTGTTTAGAGAAAGAAAACCTAGTCTGTTCTTCTCCAGCGGAGAATGCCTTATTTGATTGCTTTTATATCCCTACTAGTTTCCCTCTGCTATATGAATCAATATAGGAGAAGTTGAACAAGCAAGGTAGGGAATGACTGGCACTACCGATCAAGTCTTTCAAGCTAGATTCCCTATTATAGTAAGTTCTTCTCCCGCGGGAATGGCTCTAGCATTGAAAGCTCGAGAGCTAATTCGTTAGAGACGTGGCAGACGCAGAAGTAGTCGGAATTGGTGCTGTGGAAGTCTTTGGGGCAGGCGTATCCGTAGGGGCCACTATATAGTAGGCAAGAAGTAGGCACAGGATAGCTCCTATTGATTGAATCAATCGTACGAGTGCTTGTGTTCAGGTAAGGCCCAAGTCCTTATGCTTAAACTTCAAGTGATGCCCGGGAGTCAAGCAGTTATGGGAAAAGCGGATTCCATATCTTTATTACTAGTTTTGTCTGGCAGTGGAAGTATAGTCATCCGCAACAAGAGAGAGACACAGCGCGGTCGAGTGCCCAACTCTTTCATTCTTCGCGGTTGAGTCATCAGTGATCGTAAGAGAAGTGGCCTAGTTTATCGGATATCGGATTCCGTGCCTTTACCACTTAGCTTTGAAGTTGAATGCCAAATAAATAGGATAAGGCCTGGGCCAAGACGCCTTAAGTCATCGGGTGAAGCACCTGCAGATAGGGCACCTCTTTCTCCTTTTCTTTGCCGGGAAGTAAGTAAAGATAGATTCCCTTAACTATGGTTCACCTTAAGCTTTCAAGCTCAACCTAGTTGTTCGGATATAAGACTTTCAGTCAAGAAGCAATCCCTCTACCTCTTCTACTATGTGAACGAAGACTGTGTCAAGTGAAGTTTCAACTAGGAATTCGTTAGCTCACCTCAGCCAAATCATCGGAACTCTCACAATAAGGTACGGAAGTTTCTTCGGCAGTAGCCGCAGTTTATCCAATAGAAAATGTCGTTGTAGCTGTAGTCGCAGTAGGGGAAAGTTAATCATACCTAGTTCAGTCTCCAGGTTCAATAGATGCCATGCCTCTTTATTCCTAGTTAAAGCGGGAAAACAAGGTCTATCACTCCAAGTGAGCTTGCCCTGGCATCTCTGTCAAGTGAATTCAAAACAATTAGAAAAAAAGTCCGTCTGAGAATGTAGTAAGAAGGTATCTATACCAGGCATCTCCGCGAAAGTCTAATTATCAAGTAGTTCAAACAAGAGAGGCAAGCGCCTTATATATAGGGCACTAGCGCTTCGCCCACCACACCACACTTCCTCGATCTCGCCATAAGATCTGTCTTTGATGCCCCCGAATCAATAGGCCCCACCGCCGCTCGAGGATAAAAAGAATAACATGAATAGACAGTGGACGTCTTTGCGTGCTTTGCTTAATCTGGTTTGGTTGAGAAGTAAGGTAGGACAGAGCCGCCGTTTGAGCCCTAAACTATAGAGGTCGTTTCAGTGGGTGTCCAGTGAATAGAAAAATACCTTTACCAGGAACAGACCACCTTTTCTTTTAGACGATTGAGAAGTGAAGTTGAAGTCTCGAAGAAATCCGGGGAAGAAGTTTAAGAAGGTTCGGGAGCTACCCCAGTAGTAATAGGAGTTGTCGCAGAAAGTCTTTCTCTTTCTTCTTTATCTCAAGTCAGTCTGTAGAGGGATGGTACAGAGATAAAGACTTCTTTCACTCTATCTTCTATTTATCCTATATCTGCAGAAGCTGTTTTAGGATTAGTTGCGGGATAGCTATATAAAGAAAACCCGGGTAGCCGCAGCTTGAAAGTCTAATATGAAACTAGCATTTCGACAAGAGAGAAAACCCTAACCCGGTGAGTAAGAGAATAAATCCCCTTCCTTCTTTATCAGATTATGCGAACCCTGACTTTAGAGAAAGAACCTATTCGAAGGTAGTTGCAGTTTGCCCGGGAGTAGTTGCCGGAAAGGTGTCACCTTGTTTAAAATAGATCCGGATTTAATAAGTGTTCTTATTATAGCATATTCGAATTCATTATTCTCTGTCTCAGTCTTAGAACAACCCGGGATAATAGCCCCGAGGTAGCAGCTTGCCGATGGCATTGAGATAGATCGGTGGTTGGCTTACTGCTTGTTTATGCTTACTCCCACAGCAGCTGCCCCTTCTATCCCGTACTAAGAGACTTCTCCCACAAAAGATCGATCGAAGGCCCAGGAAAGTGAGTGCCGCGAATTCCGTTGCCAGTCAAGATCAAGAGTTGTCTGCTCCGGGTAGGGCTCGCTCCGGGAAAGGAAAGCTTTGGGCGGAGAGTTCTTCGCATTGAGTGAGGGTAGCTTCAGAGACTCATTCATTTTCATTTAGAGACTCAATGGAAGCTGTTTATTGTTCTAAGGAATGGGAATGAATTCTCTTCCTTTAGGAATAGAGTAGGCAGTATAAGTGGTTTTCTCTTCTAGTCGATCTCTATAAACAAAAAGGCATGGGCAATAACCCGCATCATATGCTGTAGACCAGTGGGCACCCCTCAGCCCTCGGATTTGGCAAATGCAGCCAGAGCCGCCTTAGCCTTACTGGCACCTCCGAGAAGTCTACCGCATGTTCATGATGTTCATGCGCAAGCAAGTGTCAGCGGCTCATTCTGAATAAATAAAAGAAAAAGAATCGACTTAGGGTATGGGTTCTGAAGAGGGCTTCTCCTTTCGCAGTTTGGTCTTCTTCCGATCCGAGGAGCTCAGGGCTCTAAGCTAAGTACTTGCGCTTCGTACCAATATATATTCTCGTTACAAAAAATGAAATGATGAAGGGGCGGGTTGGCCTTACCTATATTTGATAATATAAATGGGAATGCGGCCAGTCCAAGATCCAAGATTGGATATACAGTAAAGATCTTTTGGCAGAAATCAAAGACAAGGGTCTGAAATCTGAAAGAGAGGAGAAGGAATTTTAACAAAAGGGCGACTTCCTGATTCATTCCACATTTCACATTCCCCTGGGGTACCCCCTTTGCTACTCGTACTCGTAGATTGAAAAAATTCTGTCAGCTTCGCAGTCGGGCGCTTTCCCACTTCCTTTTTAGCTTTGTGCTTCATTACTAGTCCTAAGGCATCTTAAACACGAAAGACGGGGACCAACCCTCTCTCTCTATCTGAGACATCTCAGCGGTAGTTCTTCTCAATCAGCGACCTAGCCACGTGTAAACAAGGAATTTCGTCAATCTAATATTATCTAATAGTAGTAGAAAAATAGCATCGGTGTCTATTACTATTAGAAGAGTTGCCTCCCCCAGATAGCCTAACCGAACAAAAACTGAAACTCTCAGGAAATAAGCAACCTAAGGCTATTTGTTATGATTGGTAAGTTCCCAGCTTCATATATCGATTTATGCCTTGATAGACTCCTTGAGCACCCTTGGAAAGAAGGAAAGCGTTCATCCCAGACAACTCCGCAACTACAAGACGGTATCCTCTCCTTAGCGTAAAGCACCCCCTTGGATTCATCCGAAATCGATTCCGATTCAACCGCAAATGCTCTTTCCAACTCCCTCAATAAACGCTAGCATGCAGCTCCCAGAGCTACCATGAGGTAAGAGCTCTCACTAAGCTTCCAAACCAGGAGGACTCACGAAGGGGTCCAGGATAGGCAAGAAGGGAGGGGCAGCCTCCCTGAAAAGTAAAGAGCGGGTTGTCCCCTCTTCAACATTTCTACTACTTCCTTGTCTCCCCCTTTTCAGGGATCTCCTTGTTCTCTTTCAAAATTTTCCTCCATACCTTCGCCGCCTTCTTCATCATGTTGTTCTATCCTTCAGGGATGTTCGGAAGGTGCCCGGGCCTCCTAAAAAATCCTTCCGACAAGAATGCTGCTTGAACATTGTAAGACATTGAACCGTCCCGCTCTTGTGAACACTGATCATAAGTGGCAAAAGCCGCCGGAATCCTCATTTTTTGTCCATAAGCTCTCCTCGCTACTGTAATAATTTTCAATTTATTTTTTTACTATACACTGGCGCAGATGATTGCCCCCATCTATCAACGGGGGACCCCCCGAAAGGCGAATAGGAAGCTTCAAGCGATCTGGGATCCCACCTTTGATCGAGATGAAGGTGTAGTTTTCACTAGGAATCCCAGGGTTGCCGATCAGGTGAAGTAGTAGTTTCTGGGCACAAAGGATTCACTCGCGATTATAGGCCCGCCAAAGGGAAAGTGCACAGGTCTTCCTTCAAAAGAGACAAGGTTTTTCATTGCCCGAGCAATGAACGTAGTTCACGATGGGCGTTGGGGCCCCTACCATTAGTTGTCTATAGGGATCTGGGATTTGGTATTGAATCAATCCTTAACTTCGTTTAGTCACTTCAGAAGTCATATTCAATACCTAATTCTATTGAGTTGATTCCATCCCCTTTACTTTGTTTACATTCAGTAGCTGCTTGCTGGTGTCCATTCAGGTCAGGAACTCCTGCAATAGGCAGCTACCCTCATCAAACTAAATAACACTACTCTCATCCCTCGCCCGAGAGGCAGGAGAGACCTTGAGTCCAGGCCGTTGCATCACCCTCACCTCTGATTCGGTCAATAGAAAGACCAGCACAACTGCTAGTGCTAAGGTCTTTATCGGAGGGGTGGAGATCACGCAACCCGATCTCTTCAACAACGGCATGGTGGTTATTCATGGCCTTCAAGGTTTCATCTCTCCGCTCTCTACGTTTTCTTGCGACGTGGAGAGGATGACCTCGCTCTCGTTCCCGTTCCATCCAGATCATCATTCTGGTCAACATATCCAGACTTCCGGCTCGGTGCAGCCCGCTATCATGCGCCTGATGCTCAGAGATGCCATGCTCCGGCTCCGTAACAATGGCTTCAGCATCCTAGCCCTCGCTATGAAGGTGAAGTACGCCGAGCTTGTGACTCTTAACAATACAATATGACGGTCTTCGCCGTTGACGACCTTTCGATCTTCTCCGGTTCTCACTCTTATATCATATCAGCAACGTCAGGTTCCACATTGTGCCGAACCATTTCTTGTCGATCGCGGATCTGGAGAAGCTTCCGGTGGGGACTGCTCCGCCGACATTGGAACGAGGCAAACCGCTGCTTATCACAACCTCTGGTGCCGGTGGAGGTTTGACCTCGGCGCCGATGAGGATGAACTATGTGAGGATTAAGGTGCCGGACGTCATCCGCAACGTCAAGATCGTGGTGCACAGTGTGTACTTGCCATTTCCACATATTAATCCTGTGGCTGCGGCTTACGACAGTATCCTAGGAGGCTCAGAAGTCTCAGGAGGAGATCAGACGATGGAAGGAACGTGTGCTGCTCTGGATGGGCATGAGGTTGTGGTGAGTCCCCGATGCCTCAGGTCAAGCCAATGGTGGAGATCGAAGATCACCATGGCCTGTAATTAATCCTGAAAGTGTTGCTTTGG